>NC_030429.2:16500085-16662585 GCF_001660625.3 Ictalurus punctatus
CTGTCCAGGAAGTGTGTGTGGACTTAAGTGGTGGAGCAAAATAATCTTTGAATTATTTATTGTGTTGTTTGTTTTTATATCCTTCCTTTCCAGGGCTCGGCAGCACAGGAGCCAATCCTGCGCTCCGCTCGTTCTATGCTGGACAGCTCCACCCAGCTGTTGAAAAGTGCTCGCTCTCTCATCCTCAACCCTAAAGATCCACCTACATGGTCAGTCTTGGCAGGCCATTCTCGCACCGTGTCGGACTCCATTAAGAGCCTCATCACCGCCATCAGGTTTGTGCACTTTTCTCCTTTTTTTTTTTTTTTTTTTTTTTTTTTTTTCCCACCATGGAAATCACAGAGATCAAAGTTATTTCTTCATGCTGACACTTGCAGTCCTTGAGGTTTAGATCCTCACAGTCATGGATCAAATACACTATATACTAATACAAATATATCTGTGGCCAAAGGTACAAAAGAGCAAAGTTGGCTCTCCCCTGTCAGTCACTGACACTATCCAATTGTGGGTGTCTGTAAGCTCAGAGGGTAAATAGTGCTTTCTTCTGGGTGTGTTCTGCTGAATAATTGATATAGCATAAGCAGCAGTTTGAAAAGATGTAGTGTTTGGTAGCTGTTGTGTAGGGGGGAACTAGTTAATGTGTTAGAATTGGTCTGTGGTCCCTCTTTGTTGAATTCCAGTCACTTTTGAATGCGCAAAGATCCATGAGATCTACCTCACAAGATCACAATTAAAACTCAAGGGTGACCGAGAATTGCTGTCTGCACCCCTGGACTCTGATAGTGTACCAAACCCCCTACTGTTCAAGAATTTAATATAGTCTTAAAACATGTATGCTGTGGCATTTGCACAGGCTCGCTTGGTGCTATTTGTATATCTTGCTGTTTTTGTGTTTTATTGTTTAATGTTTTATTAATTTATGTGATATTATGGCCACTGTTTTATTTGTGGTACCATATTGTTTCATGTGCAGTACAATGTGAATTGGTACTTTATAAATAAATAAATCCGTTTTTAATTAAATAACCAAATTGGGAGGAAATGAGGGGGAAACGTACATTTGAGTAGGCTTTATATAGAAACTCAGGGTTGCTCTAATTCTCCCTTCCCACTGTCAGCCAGAGTGAAAGAGTGGTGGAAGAAATCATTCATGCATTGTCATACTTACAATGTGGAAGCTTGCATATTTTAGGAATCAGCAAAAAAATAGAAATGTTCCATAAGATATAGATATACAGTGTGTGGGGGTGAATCATACATGTACACTGTGTTGTGACTTTCGTGTTATGACTTTCTTTCCATTTTACTCTGATGTGGAATATCAGTCTTTACATTTCAGTTTCACTGTAATCTGTCTCTCAGTTGTGAGTTTCCGTGGACTGTGGAAAACATATACCGGTAATAGCAGTTCACCACATATCTTTATTTATTTATTTTTTTTACTGTTTGTGATTTTTGTTTAGTTAAGATTTGCTGTTTTCACTGGCAGATGCAATGGCTTCCATATTACAGTACTCTCAATAGTACTGCGGCGGCCCCAGGCAACTGTAAAACTGAGTCGGATAAGCTCTTATTTTGTGCCATTTTATGCATAAAGCACCTAATATTCTATATTGTGGTGTGACACATCTTTTATGTTTCTCCTAAAAGAATACGATTGTCTAACAGTTGATGTTTATCTCCGTAGTGACAGCTAAATAGCTGCCTTAGTCAAACTGCACAGAGCTGTGCAGTGGTGCTCAGTGTTTCTATGTTCATGGTATGCCTTTGGAGATTTAGTGGATTGAGTGAACTGATTTGAGATCAGGCAGTAGTCCATGTTAATGTTTCTTGTGCACATACAGCTGATTTGAGATCAGGCAGTAGTCCATGTTAATGTATTTTGTGCATGTAGACAGGCAGATTTGAGATCAGATACCAGTCTATAAGGGTGTGCTCTCAGCCAACAGCCTGCTCAACAGGAGCAATATCAGCAGAAGGGATCTGTGACCACTTGGCTGCCCTCCAGCTCCATTGTCCTTCCAATACATCCAATTGCAATTGGAGCACAGCCAATGGGTGCATATTAGTGTGTGTATTTGAGTGGGTGCTTAGAAATGGTTGCGTCTGCACTAATTCTCTTACTTTTTGCAACTGTAATGTATCTAATGTCTTGATGGAATAGTACGAAAGGCAAGAGTCAGCACCATCTCCCTCTTTATGTTGCTACAGGGACAAGGCTCCAGGTCAGCGGGAGTGTGATCACAGCATCGACAGCATCAACAAGTGCATCCGAGACATCGAGCAAGCCTCCTTAGCTGCCGTGGGCCAGAGTCTGCCATGCAGAGACGACATCTCATTAGAGGTGCTAAAATGCATCAGTCTGTATGTCAGCTGCCTATAAGTGTTTGTTTCCACATGATCAGGTGCTGGAAATATTCCTCCTATACACTGTGTATGGAGTTGTCCTTCTGCTGATGAGCAGGTGTTGTAGCAGCTTTGTTGATTTGGGACAGTGCCAGCATTGTAGCTAATGTGGCTGTATTGGTGATTGTGCAGGCTGTGCAGGAGCAGGTGACCTCGGCCGTGCAGGAAATCGGCCATCTGATCGAACCCATCTCTACCGCAGCCCGTGGGGAGGCCGCACAGCTTGGACACAAGGTCACACACACTTGCACATATACACACTGGCCTTTTCACATAGCAAATGTCTCCTGTGGTATACCTCATTGTGTTATACATTGCAATTTATTCTAGATTAGCCCAACCACACTGTTCAAATAAATGAGCATTAGGCTTAAATCAGCAGTACACCTCTCTGGCTGTGACCAGCTTTGATTTGCTTAGTTTCGATCCTCTCACAGGTGAGTCAGCTGGCTAGCTACTTTGAGCCATTCATCGTGGCTTCAGTGGGACTGGCCTCTAAGCACATGGACCACCAGCAGCAGATGAACATCCTGGACCAGACCAAGACCCTTGCCGAGTCTGCACTGCAGATGCTCTACGCAGCCAAAGAAGGTGGAGGAAATCCTAAGGTAAAACAGAGCTTTATTTCTCATCATATGGAGATGCACAGCATGTAGAGAGCATTGAGTACTATGAGAAGAAAAATATGAAGCTGGAAATATTAATCTGTGGAATGTCCATATACCAAATTTTCCAGAAAATCTATTTCGGCGTGTCGCTCATTTTAGGTAACAGGACACTTTACACATTGCTATGTCAAGTGGAATGGACCAAAAAAAAAAAAGTCTGTTTAATAGGTCGATATCACATCATCATCTCCTCTTAAATGTGTTAATTTATCTGCATTTATCTGAAAGGATAATAAACCAAAATGAAAACCATAAAAGCTGTGATAGAATAACTATTGAGCCCTTTTGCTGTGAAACCCCTAAATTGGTTCTTTTAGAAATGGATAAACATAAAATATGCTAATGATATGTAATGTTTGTCAGTAGCTGAGCTTATGGCCCTGAGAGTAGTGCTTTGTTTTTCTCCTTAGTGGAATAAAAGAGACTAGCATTTTCTCGTCTTTTAATTCAATTACAGTCCACAAGACGTTTTTTTATTTAGAGCACAGATTCTAAATTCACTTGATTTGACACCCCTGACCAATCTGGATCCTCTGTGATTGGTCAGAATCCTCACAGAGCCCAAATAATACAACAGAATGGTAGTTTCTTACATTGCTTATTTACATATTGTAGGCTCTTGCGAATGTAGTATTTAAAAGTCAGCATCAGTGTTTTGGAGTAACTAAAAGTAATAACGCTAATAACTTAACCACATTTTTTTAGTAGCGTGACAGTAGCACCACTACTTTTAAAAATAATGTAGCTTTTCCAGTAATGAGTTACTTTTTCCAACGATAGTGATGTAGCGTGACCAATCACTAGGTATTTTGTCCAATTATAACGGTGTGCTTCAGTGCATATCTGCGGTGCACGCTTGCATCACAGGAATTAAGAGCCTCACTGTAGCTCACATGGATTGGAAGAGACCGTCTGATACACCTGCAAAGCGACCAACCACAGTTTGTTACGTGATGTATGGGGCAGGTAAATTATAATAATATGATCAATTAACACTGGAGTTTATTCTCTGATACAAAGTAATATTACTGGTGCTTTGTTGTTAACAGGCAGCACAGTGTTTACATTTACTTACAAATAAAGTAAAATAAATTTTTAAAAAATCAACAAGTTTCAGTGCATGCCGTGAGATTTATTTTATGTTCTAAATACAACTGTCTGATTGTAATTCTCAACATCTCGTTTAAGGGAGCAGCAAGAGGGGAAAGTTCCTGTCAGCTTATTTATTATTATTTCCATGATTAATTAATTGATCTTTGGATGATAATAAAAATAATAATAATAATAATAATAATAATAATAATAATAAATCGTTGTATTATTCTTGGCTTATCAGAAGTATTAATAATTTTATACAATTTCAATTTAATATGATGTCTGAGAGTTCAAGCACAAATTTAAGGACTCCTATAGAGGCAAACACTGTTGTAATTGTGTACATTATAAATGCATAATTGTCCTGAATTATTTTTAAATTGTGTTTTAATTCCTTTATGCAAAACTATTCAGTTATTCATAAGCTGATTCACAATCATGGCATACTAAAATGTTGCCCATTTAAGTAGCTGCAGTGTAGTTAGCTACTTTTTGTTAGTAATTTATAGTGTCGCTAACTACTATTTTTAAAAGGCTAGCATGACTGTTAACATACTACTTCAAACTATGAGTATCTTCAAAGTAGCATCCCCAACACTGGTAAATATTGTGGTGATGATTAACATATGATATTTTGTGCAGCCTTAATGCTTAGGGTTTTATTTTACAGCGGTTGAATCTGATATTGTTTATTGTGACTATATCTCGTATATTTAGTGCATTCTTTATAAATGAGTGTCATTATGTGTACCTGTCCATGTATGTATTTCTGCATAGCTGTTCCTTGCACTTAAGTGTGATGTTTAATATGGGGTAGGTTTTGTGGTAATCAGCTGATCGACCATGTACATTAACTGGTACACACACACACCATCCTCATACAGGCAGCCCATACCCATGATGCAATAGCCGAGGCAGCGCAGCTGATGAAGGAAGCAGTAGATGACATCATGGTGACACTGAATGAGGCAGCAAGCGAGGGGGGGATGGTAGGAGGCATGGTGGAGTCCATCGCTGAGGCCATGGGACGGGTAAGCAGACAACCAAAAGATAACGTGATCTTTCAGAACTCCTTTCGTACGCAACTACTCACTTCAGTATTACAAAAATGGAACCGATGGAAAGGCCCTCTTGCTAAAATGCAGCATACACTCTATTAACCTACTGGGTGATACTGTAGGGTCCAAACAACTTATGAAATAAAAATTCAAAAAGCAGGTGTTTCTATGTTTACTAATGTACTGTATATACCACAAATGTTGTTCTAATATAAGCAATAATATAAAGCAATTAGCATAGTTAAAACAGTATCTGAGACTACATTAGTGAACCCTTTACCGAGATTTAAAAATAAGGATAGGGTGTTTAGTGTTTGAATGTCATTAGGATTTTTCAAACGGCTAAATTATGGCATATTGGTGATTTATTAACTGAGGAATAGTACTTGATAATAGATATACATACCCTACTGTATAGTAGAAATATGAAAGCAGTATTTGCACGTTATGCTAGCAGCCTGGTTCTTTCTCTGTGCCAAGAGAGCGATTCTGGTTGCGGATGCTTGGAAGAAGGTCCTTTCAGCAGCTGTTATTAGAAATCTGCAGGAGGCTTTTCACATTCAGAGCCCGAGTGTCTCCAGCTGTCACTCATTCACACCGGGACTGTCGCTGCGGCTGTATCCCTCCATGGAGCTCATTATTATCCTCCGTTTGATCCTACTCCGCCGTTCATCTCCTTTATGTGTGTCTGCACTCTTTCATTATATTGTCAAGAAGACACACGATGGATGTTGGCAACAATTGAAACATAGTTGCAGATTCATTTTACACCCATTTTTCGCAAACACCGTAATTAAGAGGAGCAGCATATTCAGTGTTTCAGTAAGGCCTGCTTTGTGAGAGAACTCTGCTGAAATCAAGCTTGTTGCGTGTTATTTATTTATTTTTTATTTCTCTCAGATGGATGAGGGAACTCCACCGGAACCGGACGGCACATTTGTGGATTACCAGACCACCATGGTGAAATTCTCCAAGGCTATCGCCATCACTGCACAAGAGATGGTAAATAGTCCGTCATTACGTTCGGCTCCCGATGCTCTCAGCTGTCTTTCATAAACACTTGTATACATATACTGTGCATATGTTCTGATAATTCCTCTGCGTATTCAAGCCTTTCTGTAACAGCTGATGCAAGTAGAAAAAAATGGACATGTATAGATTGTGTAGGTGTAAAAGTGTAGGTACGTACAGGACACTGATACAGTGATCTGTTCCAGATGACTAAGTCTGTGACGTGCCAGGAGGAGCTGGGTGGCCTGGCGTCTCAGGTGACTGTGGACTACATCCAGCTGGCACAACAAGGACGCCTGGCAGCCGCCACAGCTGAGCCGGAGGAGGTGAGGATCAGTTTGGAGAGACGGTCTGTCATCAACAGACCAGTGGGGTGGAAAGAGTGGAGTGGGGTAGGGTGGGGTGGACAGGAGGCACATATTTAAACACACAGATTATATAATCATGTGCTGCGGATAATGCATACAGTGCAGAGATCATGTAAGCAAGAAGCACAGCTGGCTGTACTCCAAAAACAGATTCCAACTTTACATATGGAATGGGTTAAGCAAATAATATGCTGTCTGGATATAACACCATAAACCCCAATTAGGCATTTTTTTTCAAATGTTCATACATATTTTGTTCATTTCTTTATCATCAAGAGTAAAGTTGATGTGCCAGTGATGCATCACAATTTGATTATGTATATTTTAAACCAGTGTGTGCATCCAGTGTCTGCGAGCCACACACTCTCCTCAATAGCCTTTACATAAGCAGCTGCTGCTGTTACCATAGTGACTGTGCACCCCCACTAGCTTTAAAAGCCTCTGGTGAGGTGGTAATGAAGCACCACCTACCCATGGATCTATGTGTCAGGAAACTAAAGGTGTAGTGCCATCCAGCCCACTCACCAGCTCTAGCCGTCTTTTCATTATTCACCCATCGGCCTTTTGTGAAGAACCAAAGCAGTCTAGGATCGAAGGATTGAGCATGCACACTTGGTCAGGGTCTCACTGTGCCACCCGTCTCTGCTCCTCTCCAGGTTGGCGTGCAGATAAAAAGCCGTGTGCAGGAGCTCGGTCATGGCTGTATCTACCTGGTGCAGAAGGCTGGCGCACTCCAGATGAGTCCCACAGACAGCTTCACCAAGAGAGAGCTGATCGAATGTGCACGAGCTGTCACCGAAAAGGTAGGTCTGATAGCTCTCGCTTCCATCCTCCACCATTCCTTTTGCACCACTTTCACCGAGACTTTTGTACTTTACATTGAATGTAGTAAATCACATTGAGAAGGGGAGTTTATGTCTACTTTATGAGCCTGTATTTCACTGTAGTCTGCTTTGCTGTTTCAGGAAAGAAGGCCATCTGTTCAGTGTTGTCACTAGTCTTTTATAGGGCTGAACAGTGTTTGTGTTGAACAGTGACCACACATCTGTGTCTTGTTAAAGAAGACTGAAAACCAGTGGGATGAATTAATTCAAGTCAAGGAACCATCAAATAAGTGCAGTATGGGGTTTGAGGTTGGAATTTTGGTGTGCCACAAGTAACATTACTGTAGAGCTGAACTGATATCACTGCATTTGGGTCTATTGGCATTTAATTTTGCAACCTTGAGATGTTTGGCATTAAAGGTAGGATTAGCAAAACATTTCAGTAACATCTGGCGCAGTTCTTCTTACATTATGACAGCTGTGAATTAAATATCTGCACAGAATAAAAGCTTTGGGTTCTGTGTCAACCTAGGTTCTGTAAAAAAATAATAATAATAAAAATAATAAAGTCCAATTACAGGTGCAAAAAAATTAGAATACTAGATTTTTACTGGAATACTGGATTTTCATGAGCTGTAAGCCGTGATCATCAAGATTAAAACATTTTACTCTATGCGTCATGAGTCTAGAATATATGAAAGTTCTACTTTTTGAATTAAATTATGGAGAAAACATTTTTTGAGATGCACCTGTATGTGCACATCCAACCAATTAGGACAAGGAAGCATCACATTTCCAGGTTTGGAATCTGGAAGTAAACAAAAGATTAAATGGTGCATTGAGTGCTGTTGTGGTGTATCTTTCTTTTTGCGTGACTTTTTGAGAGATGACCATATATGGAAGAGATGGATTGCAGCTATTAGCAGAGATGCTGTGTTTAGCCAGCAGAGAGTAGCTTTGTATGAAAGAGGGAGGGGCTGAATTAGGTTTAGAAAGGTATCAGTTCCATCATGGTTTGTCTGGAATGACTGGTAAACAGCTAGAGAGTGGGAGCGCGTGAGAGAGAAGAAGCGATCACCAAACACCTTACACAATATGCGTAGACATCTTGGCAATGTTGAGACCACCACAGAAAAGAGACATTAGAGCCTATGGATCATGACTCTTGGTGTCCTCAGTATCTGCCTCCTGCCTGCATATTACATATAATTGTGAAAGCCATTCTTCGAGTGCAGAATATACATAGGATTTATTTTATTTTTTATTTTTTGTTCTAGTGTGCTAATTCCAAATGTACCCATGTATGTTTGTGGTGAGGATTTGCCTCCTAGGATTGGCCTGTGTGTGTGTGTTTAATATCAAATACCAGTAAAATTTCCAATTGTATTGTCTTTCATGTTAGAAAGCTCCTCTTCTTGCACCAGGAGTCAGACCTGTGCACCTTTTTGGTGGGAACACTAACATTGACTATTCCTTTAAGTCATTCCCTAATTTATTCAGTATACTAGTCTGTTTATCAGTATCTCATTAGATTTCACCTAATTGTTTATGGCATTGGAGGAAATACTGAATGAAGGGGCTGTACTGTGAGTTTTAAAGCAAATTTCTACTGCAATCACTTACTAAACCTTTAAGAAATTTCAGAGGTCTTTTCAGTGAACGGTGAACATGCCGTTTGCCTCTGAAAGAACTTGGTCGTAGCAATTAAGTAAATCCTTGTTTGTGCCTGATAATATTGGTAGTAAATTTGATCCCGTCTTCTGTGGTAAAGCACAGCAACAGCTGATAATTGCTTTTAACTGATAATAATGCAGGGTGATGTGTTATCTAGAGCATTAAGGGGTACGTATCAAAAGCCTTTGCTTTTATGGGTTAACGTCTGTAATAAAGTTGTCTAGGCAACAGTAATTATGGTGAAGGAAATGGATCCACTAGTGTGCTGCAAAGGATTTGCTTGTCACTGATACCGTTACTGCATTTTAGCGATCTATGCCTTTATATATGCGATATTAATACAAGCTCTCGTTCACTGGGCTATAATGTAGACAATGCATTCTCAGTTCATTCATGGCTTTTGTACTGAAGGTTTTGTAGTCATGTAAGATTAATTATCGAATTCTTGCCCATTGTGTTGTGAATGGGTACAATTGAACGTATAATACCATAACAATTCTTGACTTCATTTCTGTGTTAAGGGGTGTGTGCAAATGTGGCCAGCTGTGCCTGTAGTGTAGTGCTGAGTAAATGATATGGGACTGCAGGGGAGAATTTGCTTCTCACGACAAGCTGGAATGATTGCTACACTAATGTAGGCTAATATGGGTGGTCAGTTGAGCCGCTCAAATGCTTCCCCTCTGTTATTTCAGAAAAATTTCTTTTCGTTTATTTGATTTTCACTTTCCTGTCTCTCTACTTTCATCTGTCAGCTTTGTGATCAGCCTGTATGAGGATATATATGGACCCTTTATGCTCAAAGTGCCAAAGCCATCAATATTCATCCTAGGAGAATGAGGCTGCTGCTTGATTGATGGCACCTTTACTTCTTTTGCTCCCAGCTGCTTCTCATCATTCTTTATGTTTGCTTCATTCCCCCTGCAGATAGATGCAGGTTATAGGATGTGCTAAATCACTATGATTGCTTTAATCAGTGCCATCAACAAATTCTAAAATTCCTTTGACTCATTTTCCACACGTCTGTGCCAGTCTCATACTCTAAATAATCTGGTGTTCTCTCCTTCAGGTGTCCATGGTGTTGTCCGCCCTCCAAGCAGGTAACAAAGGCACCCAGGCCTGTATCACAGCTGCCAGCTCTGTCTCTGGCATCATCGCTGACCTGGACACCACCATCATGTTCGCCACTGCAGGCACGCTTAACGCCGAAAATGAAGAGTCCTTCGCAGACCACAGGTAAGACTCCATTAATAACAAGTAAAGAACCGTCCTTTAAAAAATAAATAAATAAAAGATTTTATTGTCTGTTTCAAGCATGCCGATGATTGATTTTTTTTGTGTGTGTGTGTGTTTTGCACTTATTAGGGAGAACATTCTGAAGACAGCAAAGGCTCTAGTGGAGGACACCAAGCTTCTAGTGGCTGGCGCAGCATCCAGCCAGGAGAAATTGGCCCAGGCTGCACAGTCCTCCGCCAAGACCATCACCCAGCTGACAGACGTGGTCAAACTAGGGGCTGCCAGCATGGGCTCAGACGATCCAGAGACACAGGTGTGTGGGTGGACCGGTGTGTTTTAGTTTAGTCTGCATAGCTTTACTGTTGTTTTGTAACCCTAGTAGTTGGGGTCCTTCTAATTAATTATTCCTTAGATTTATATAGTGCTTTTCTTGGCTCTCAAAGCACTTTTCGTTGTATAAGGGGGAATCTCCTCAACCACCACCAGTGTGTAGCATCCACCTGGATGATGTGACAGCAGCCATAGTGCGCCAGAACGCCCACCACACACCAGCTATTAGAGGAGAGGAGAGAGTGATGTAGTCAATTCAGAGATGGGGGTTATTAGGGGGGCCATGATGGATAAGGGCCATTGGGGGAATTTTGCCAAGACACCGGGGTTATACCTCCTACGCTTTACGAGAAATGTCCTGGGATTTTTAATGACCCCAGAGGATCAGAGCCTCGGTTTAACGTCTCATCCGAAAGACGGTGCTGTTTTTACCGTATAGTGTCCCTGTCACTATACTGGGGAATTAGGCCCCATACAGACCACAGGGTGAGCGCCCCCTGCTGGCTCACTAATACTGCTTCCACCAGCAAACTTAGTTTTCCCCAGGAGGTCTCCCATCCAGGCCGGCCAGGCTCACAGCTGCTTAGCTTCAGTGGGAAACCAGGCAAGAACTGCAGGGTGATTTGGTTCTGTTGCCTAAATCAGGGATTGTCAAAACCTTTTTTTTCTTACAGTGATCCCTTTATCTGTAAAAATAATTTCCACTAATCTAGTCAGTTTTTTGTCAGATTGATTTTATGAACTTTATGTAAATGTGTATAATATTTTTTGTATTTATTAGCGCCATGGAGATGTTTTTATGCACATTATAGAGCATACATACTGCAATGAGATTTGTATTAAACCTATTCAAGTCTATATATATATATATATATATATATATATATATATATATATATATATATATATATATATATATATATATATATATATATATATGTATGATTTCAAATCTGATGACTGCAACACGTTCCAAAAAAGTTGGGAAACTCGACTGTTTACCACTGTGAAACATCACCTTTTCTTTTAATAACACTTAAGAGTTTAGCAAGCGGAATTCAGCTGTGCAACTGTACGGGGTCTTTGTTGCCTTATCTTGCACTTCATAATGCTCAATTCTCAATCGGAGACAGGTCAGGACAGCAGGCAGGCGATGCTCGCACCCGCACTCTCTACTTACAAAGCCATGCTCTTGTAATCCAGGCAGAATATGGTTTGACCTTGTCCTGCTCTGGATGGCAGCATCTGTTGCTCCAAAATGTGTACATATCTTTCTGCAATAATGTTGCCCTCACAGATGTGCAAGTTACCCATGCCTGCCATGGGCGCTGACACACCCCCATACCATGACAGACGCTGGCTTTTGGACCTGATGCTGATAACAGTTTGGACGGTCCTTTTCCTCTTTGACCCGGAGAACACGACGGCCGTTTTGTCCAAAATCTATTTGAAATGTTGATTCGTCAGACCACAAAGCGTGATTCCACTGTGCTACTATCTGTGAGACCGAGCCGAGAGAAGTCAGCGGCACTTCTGGACAGTGTTGATGTATGGCTTCTGCTTTGCATTGTAAAGCCTTAACTTGCATCTGTGGATGCGGCGGCGAATGGTGTTGACTGCCAAAGTTTTACCAAAGTATTCCCAAGCCCATGTTAAGATATCCATTACAGACTCAAGACGGTTTTTAAGACAGTGACGTCTGCGGGATCGGAAGATCGCACGTATTCGGAAGTGATTTTCGGCCTTGCCTTTTACGCACCGAGATTTGACTGGATTCCTTCAATCTTTTAATTATATTGTGCACTGTAGAAGGTGAAAAGCCCAAAATCCTACCTATTTGTCTTTGGGGTATGTTGTTCTCAAAGTGTTGGATTATTCGCTGATTCATCAGTTGGAAGATTGTCGAGCCTCAACCCATCCTTGCTCTTGAAGGACTAGGCCTTTTTTGGAGGCTCCTTATATACTATGATTAGACAATTGCCTCACCTGTTTCACATCAGCTTCTTATTTCAACTTGTCACATCGCCATTAGTCCTAAATCGCCCCTGTCCCAACTTTTTTGGAACATGTTGCGTGCATCAATTTCAAAATAAACGTTTACCTTCAGAAAACTGTGCAGTTGATTTAGGTAAAACATCAAGTACCTTGTCTTTATACATGTTTTGTTTAAATACAAGTCAAAGTACATTTACAAATCACTCCTCTTCGTTTTTATGAGCATTTTCCATACTGTCCCAACTTTTTCGGAAATGGGGTTGTACTATCACGCACTATGTTTCTCTCACAATGCATTTACTCTCATTGTATTTTTAAAATCACACCTTTTAGTAACTAAATGGTTTATAATGCTCGGGGTTTTACCAATCATTAAGTCATAGTGTCGTACCTAAGTTAATGTAGCCTTGGATATGCAGACCACCAATAATACAGAAGGGCACCATATGGGACACCGTATCATAGCTTGTTTCATAACCCCAGCTGTTTCTAATTACAGGACTAAGTACTCTCTTGACTTCCTTTCTTTGTACTCCTCATCTTTGTTCAGGTGGTTCTCATTAACGCTGTGAGAGATGTGGCCAAAGCGCTTGCCGAACTGATAGGTGCGACTAAGTGTGCAGCAGGAAAACCAGCAGATGACCCTTCAATGTACCAGCTAAAGAGTGCTGCCAAGGTAATGTACAGTTGTGTGTGTGTGTGTGTGTGTGTGTGTGTGTGTGTGTGTGTGTGTGTGTGTGTGTGTGCGTGCGTGTGTGTGTGCGTGCACTATGACAGTCTCTGGTTATCTTGGATGTGTGCAGTGTGTTCTTTTCAGGCTGTGTCTCAGTGTGTGGCCATCATTCAAGCCCTGCGTTACTCTGATGGGCATCACAGTGTGTCTGTGTGTGTGTGTCTCATCAGCCACACAGCAGGGGCCCCAACTAAGCTGTATGTGATCACAGCACATCACCTGTGTCTGTATTCACTGTTGTCGGTCTCTCAGTCAGAAAATGTATTCACCAAGTAGAGTACACTGAAGGAACTTGTGTGGTGTAGTTTACTACATATAGAGAATGTACAGCTCAGAAGCTACATAAAATATTTTGGCTCTGCCATGGATTTGGGAAGATGACATAACTCTCTCTTTGATCAGAGTGACCGTCATCAATTGTGCTATCTGTTCATTCACCATTCAGTTTATTAGGAACACCTGACCTTTTAGCCAATCATGTGGAAGCATGGGAATGTATAAAATCATGCAGATAGAGGTCAAGAGCTTCGGGTAATGTTCATGTCAAACAACATTGTGTCACTCCATTCACCAGTTGGAGAAATATTTCCTGCATTTTTTAAAATGAGTTTAAGTTATACTTTATTTATTAGGCTCCACTTGTCTGTTTGGTCATTTTACATATGCAGTTGGTGTTTTATTGATCATTTATTTCTAATGTACTGAATCAGATTCATGCTTCCTTTTGTGACTAGTTGCATTCCTACAACATATGGAGAGGTCCGAACCTCCTCATACCTTTTGCAGCGTACAGTTCCAATCAAAATTATTCAATTGCAAATCAGGTTTATTGTCAAAATGTAGACCTTCAGCTGTTTGCAGTGCAATTTATAATGACTTCTCCAGTTTCAAAGTTATTCAACCCCTTCATGACAAGCATCTTTAGTACTTAGTAGAACACCATTTTGCTGTTATGCTATGAGATACATAGCTTCTGGCAGCGTTCCTGAGGAGTCTTGGCCCATTCCTCATGAGCAATACCCTCCAGTTCTGTAATGTTCTTATGTTTACGTGCTGAAATCACCTTCAAATCCCATCAGAGATTTTCTGTGTTGTTCAAGTCAGGTGTGAGTGATGGCCCTGTAGAATCTTCCAGGACTTCTTCTGCAACCAACCTTGGCGGAATTTGAGGTATGCTTGGGATCATTGTCCTGTTGGAAGGTGCAATGAGGCCCAAGCTTCAGCTTCCTCTCAGACAGCATGACGTTTTCTCCTAGGATTTCCTGGTACTTCAATGAATCCATCTTGCTTTCCACACGCTGCAGGTTTCCAGTGCCAGAGGATGCAAAGCCACCCCAGAGCGACACCGAGCCACCACCATGCTTGACTGTGGACAGAGAGTTCTTTCTTCTTCCTCAACATACCGCTAATCCATCGTGCCGAAATGTGCACATGGGGCAGTTGTGGCTTGGCGGTTAAGGCTCTGGGTTACTGATCAGAAGGTCAAGGGTTCAAGCCCCAGCACTACCAAGCTGTTGGGCCCTTGAGCAAGGCCCTTAACCCTCTCTGCTTCATGGTCGCTGTATCACAGCTGACCCTGCGCTCTGACCCCAACTTCCTAACATGCTGGAGTATGCAAAGAAAAGAATTTCACTGTGCTCTAATGCATATGTGACCAATAAAGACTCGTTGTCATCATGTTCCAGTTTTGTTTCATCGCTCCACAGAACAAAACCCCAAAACTTCTATGGCTTATTTATATGATTTTGAGGCGACTTTTCTTGTGCTTTTGGGTCAGTAGTGGTGTACTTCTTGGAGTTCTGGCATGGAAACCTTCTGTGTTTAGTATGCGCCTTACTGTGCTCACTGAAACCTCAGTGCCTGTTGCCACCAAGTCTTGCTGCAGGGCTTTTGCAGTCACTCGAGGGTTTTTCACAACTTGCCTTCTCAGAAATCTGGTTGCAGCCATTGATAGTTTCATTTTTCTGCCCTGTCCAGGTATTTCATGTATTTTCTGCCCCGTGTGTATTTTCATGTGTTCCAGCTCAAGCACACCTGGTGCAACTAATGAAGCCCTTGATTAGTTGCATCAGATGTGCTTGAGACAACACCTGTTTTGTATATTTGTGCTCTTGTGAAGGATTCTGTTCAGGGGGTTGAATAATTTTGAGACTGGAGAAGTCATTATAAGTTGCATTTTTAGCTGAATTTGGGGAAACCACTTGAAGCATTTCTTATGTTGAACTATTTCAATTGCTTTCCTTTGATTTGTTCATTGCAAACAGCTGAAAGTCTGTAAATATTGACAATAAACCTGATTTGCAGTGGGGGTTGAATAATTTTGATTCCTCAAGGCACTGCTCTGGGCTTCTATTGTGGTGTACCTTTCTCTCTTAATCCATTCATTCATCTTCAGTAACTGATTTATTCTAGTCAGGCTCACACATTTTTCAAAAACTCATTCTGGGAACTCTGTGTGAGGCAGGAATACATGCCGAATGGGACATGCGCACACACACACACTGTCCGAATGTTTTTGGGAGGTGGGAGGAAGCCAGAGAACCTGGAAGAAACCCATGCAGACCCATTAACTTTAGTTGGGGATTGAATCAAGGAAAACGGGTGCTATAGCTTGGCAACACTACCTGCTGTGCCTCACATTTCAGCATGCTTCCTCATACCAGTTATCAGTTATACTGACACCTCCACAACATTCTCTGTGGCTCCTATACACTTGACAAAAGTCTCAGTGCAAACCAGACAAACAAACCTGTCCTGAGAGTGCCAGTTTCAGTACATTTTGAATGTTTGCGGGGATCATGCTTTCAGCCAGCACTCTAACTAAACACTGTTCTTACACCATATGAATTAAGAGCACCGACTCTTGGGCAATACAGACTTCCGCTTCATTCTTTCTAACTCCCTGCTGAGCCATTTGACTAACATTGATCCCTGCTCCACCTGCTGGTGGGTGGGTTGTTTGAAGATGCTATACGTTGTACCAGAAATTAGCCTCTCAATTAGCCTCATATATAATTCAAAACACTGCTGATAAGCTGTTTGCTCTTATCTCTTATTGTGTCTTAGGTGATGGTGACCAATGTGACGTCTCTGCTGAAAACGGTCAAAGCAGTGGAGGATGAAGCCACTCGTGGCACGAGAGCTCTTGAGGCCACCATCGAGTTCATTAGACAGGAGCTGACGGTACGTCATAATGATGGGTTAATAGAATGAAATTGTAGAGATATAACCAGGTTTCAGAATCATATTGTGTTTGTTACTAAAATGATTCATGCCTTTGCATTTGTTTAAGGTATTTAAAGTGTCTCAACTCATACTGATTTAATGAAATCACAACTCAATTAATCTTTCCAAGCAACAGGGCCTTTTACATGCTGGAAGTGTCAGTCTAGTTGGTTTGTGTTAAATCTAATTAAACAACTAATATTATGCCTTTTTTTCTTTTTTCCAACATGGCCATGAATTAGGATCAGTTAGGTATACCCTGATGAGATCTGGACTTGGATAAATCTCTAGCTATATCTGTAATATTTACTGCAGGTACATTGAGGAACTCAGTGATGTTCTAGAGCCTTTTCTCCACCTGCTCTTCTCAGCCCCTGTCTCTCCCTTCTGTTTCACATCTTAGTAGCAGAGTGGCAGATTGAGCAAGTGTAGGAGGAAGCCAGTAGTGCTCAGTGCCCAGCTTTGCCTCTAATGTTCTTTTAATCCTTATCAGAGTTCTCCCAGGAGACCAAGAGCATTTAACAACCCTTATGGTGCATACCAAAGCCAAACAATAGCAGTCACTGCTAAAAGAGCTGTAAATGATGCACGTACATTGTGCAATTGCAAACCGGCAGTGATTTACCAGGTTTTAATTTTTTGGATTATTGAATATTTTATTGGATTATGGTTTATTGAATATTGCTGTATCAGGAATTTGAAGCCATATCCATGAGGTTATTACAAATTACATAGACATATGCAGTCGATATTCAATATTATATCACAGAGGTATGGAATAGTAACAGTTGATTTACAGTGACCTATATGGTGGATGCTCCACATAAATGGATTTTAAGTGTGTAGTAGTTGATATCGTGATGTTTTCTGTGAAGAGACATTTAACATTTATGGAAGTAGACTCTTTGGACCAGTTTTCCGACATAAGGATTTTCCGTCTTCAGGATCGGCGTTTGCATTTTGCGGTTTCTCTGTACCATGACACGCTGCATTATTTTGTCTAATTAATTTTGTCTTATTTACTCTTAATTAATAAAAAAGAGAGTCTGGTAAGGGAATAACTGTTTATAGCTGCTCTAACTGGATGAGTGGTAATAGGAGATAACACGATGTCTGTTTTGCAAACATTATACATCATTAAATGTATCTGGTTAAAAATAATGACATGTTCTTAATAATTTAAACATGGAACAGTTGGCAAATTGCTATGGTATAAGAGCATGCTGTAATAAGAAGAAAATCAACTTCAGCAGGGTGTGATTGATTGCATTGATTTTCTTATAACAACATTATACGTCTTCCTCCCCCCCCTTACACATTGTGTATGATAGCAGAGATCTGATACAATCATACACTGATCTAGACTGTCACTTTTTATTTTATAGCAAGTGCAACTGCAAATAAATGAATGAATTTAGGTTATTTTGTTTTTTTTAAAGGAGTTTTATATGGAAATATGGTCAGGTCCATCAATATTTGAACATCGACAAAGTCAATATGAGCTCAAATTTCAGACTTTCAGCTTTAATGTGAGGGTATTTAAATCTAAATAGTGAAGGGTGGTTCCGAGTTAAAAAAGGGTTTAATGCAGTGTGACCTTACTCTCAATAGTGTAGGAATTATGGTGTAAATAGATGTGGTGCCATCCCCCCCCCCTGCCCCCCTTAAGGGACCCAAAGTAATTGGACAAACTAGCATGGCCATAAATGTTTTTTTTTTTTTTTTTTTTTTTTAATACTTGGTTGCAAATTCTTTGCAGTCAGTGACTGCCTCAAGTCAGGAACCTTCCAGTTCTTTGCTGTTGAAGTATGCTTGAGGTCATTGTCCATCTGCACTTTGAAGCAATGTCCAAGGAGTTTTGAAGCATTTGGCTGAATCTGAGTAGAAACACTTCAGAATTTTTATCAGCAGTCACGTCATCATTAAATACAAAGGAATCAGTTCCGTTGGCAGTCATTCATGCTAACACATAAGATGAGGTGGTTTGGTTTGGATCACAAACAGTTCCTTCCTCCATACTCTCGTCTTCCCATCATTTTGGCACAAGTTGGTCTTTATCTCAATGTCAGGTCACCATCAAAGTGGTGTAATTCCTACACCATTCATCCAGTTTGTATGTAAAAATGAAAGTGGAAAGTCTTCACTTTGTGGTCAAATTTTATTATACGGCTAAAATAACAATAACTTTGTCAATGCTGAAATATTTATGGACCTAACTGTAAAAAATCAAGCCCATCATATGCTTGGGGTTTGTCGTAATAGCAGGTAAAAATGCAAATATGAAATACACAAAATATTGTCCCATTTAGTTAACAAGAATAATATTTCTTAATGCTTTTAGGAGTGTCAATACAGTTGAAAATGGTGTAATATTTTACCTTTTAGTAAAATTTTAATTTTGTACTAAACAAAACATAAGTGCTAACGTGTGTATAATGTTTTTTATACCAGTATTCACTGAATTGACCTCTGTGCAGGTCTTCCAGTCCAAGGACACTCCAGAGAAGCTTGCCACGCCAGAAGAGCTCATCCGCATGACCAAGGGCATCACTGTAGCCACCGCCAAATCTGTGGCAGCGGGCAACTCCGGCCAGCAGGAGGACGTCATTGCCACTGCGAACCTGAGCCGCAAAGCCGTCTCTGACATGCTGCTTACCTGCAAGGTGCTAATCGCCCTCGCTCAACAATCACCATCACATTCTTCATCTCACACACACAGGTGCACAGATGCACATTTGAATACACAGAGACTACACACAAGCTTTCATTCAGCCGCTCTGGCACTGATCTGCCCAGCTTCAAAGGAAGCATGCAATGAGAGGCTTGAGGCCAGTGTTAAGTTTACTCCCCTTCTCAAGGTCACCTTGAACTTAACTTCAGTTTATATTCACAAATTGATTTATTCTTCTTCTTTTTTTTTTAAATTCATTTAGCCTTAGGTTCATTTCTGTTTCATCATGTCCATTCATTCTGATTGAATAGAGTACAGATGTTCAACAACTAATTGAGTTCTCGTGACTGACTATGACTTACGATGGTTTGTTTTATTGTGTAAGATTTCTTGTGTTGGTTCTGTTGAATTTTGTAGAGATCATGTGTATTTTATTAAGTGTTGTGTTTTTCTCCTACAGCAAGCTGCTCATCATCAGGATGTGGCTGAGGATGTGAGGAGCAAAGCCCTGCACTATGGCCTAGAGTGTACAACCGGATACATTGACCTGCTCGAACACGTCCTACTGGTGTGTGGGGTGTGTGTGTGTGTGTGTGTGTGTGTGTGTGTGTGTGTGTGTCTGTCTGTCACTAGTGTTTTAGTAATGCATATTGCGGTCAGTAATCACATTTCCTAGTTTAACTATACAGTGGGGGAAATCGGTATTGGACGCGGCATTTTTTTCAGTAAATATATTTCCAATGAGGCTATTCATGTGAAATTTTCACCAGACATCAGTATTAACTCAAGAAACCTGGAAATATAAAGAATTCACAACATTAAAGTCCATAAATAAAGTTATGTGTAATAAAGAGGAATGTCACAGGAAAAAAGTATTGAACACGCTAACTGAAATGTATTTAATACTTGGTGGAGAAGCCTTTGTTTTTAATGACCGCTTCAAGACACTTCCTGTATGAAAAAATTAATGGGTCGCAGTATTCAGGTGTGATTTTGACCCATTCTTCTAAACATATTGTCTTTAAATCTTGTTCAATTGGATTCAAGTCAGGGGATTGACTGGGCCATTCTGACACCTTGATTTTTTTTTCTCTGAAACCAGTTGAGAGTTTCCTTTATTGTTTTATTGTGAACTCTACATAGTTCACTCTTGCAACATAATCCATAATGCTTTGTATTTCTTATTGGTTAGTTGGAGCGCAATTGACTCATGCTTGCCTGCTTCCAAGAGGAGTCAGTGCACGCATTGCTTTTATAAGTATAGTAAATTTCAGTTATTTGTGCACGTGTGGATTATCTTCCTCTAACACCAGCGCATTTTTGCTAACTATTACAAGTCTTTATTATTTTCTGTCGACTTTGCCATACGCAAGTCCCTTTGAATGAGCTGTTGTTATAGAAACGATAACATATTAGAACAAGGATATTAATAGAAGGCTATGGTTTTAATTACAGTTGGCACTACTGTCTGTCATACTATTCCAGAAAATTAATAAGCACCTTCTGAGTAATCCGATTTAAGAATTCAACAGTGCTGTGGTATAAAGGCTTTTATTCAAGGTAAAATATTGCAGCATACTGTTTACATGACTGCTTGAGTAAACTTGTAACTGTTGAAATCAGAGAACGATCAGATTAATAGAATGCCTGTAAACACAAAATCATAGAGAGCTCAGCTAGAGTTTAAGTTGTTTTTTTGTGACTGCCTTATACAGATTGCTTTTCTAAGCTGATGAAAAGTAATACAGTATGTTCATGTCGTTCCAGGTTTTGCAGAAGCCTACAGCAGAGCACAGACAGCAGCTGGCTGTGCTGTCAAAAAAAGTAGCCAGCTCAGTCACAGAGCTTATCCAGACTGCTGAAGCTATGAAAGGTGAGGAAACAAAACCGCACACGTACATGTATGCATCCACATACATGATCTGTTCTTATGCTGCATTTGAGGCAAAGTTACAACTTGTAATTCCCCACCTCCAACCAGTGAAAGCCACTGAAGTCTCCCCCTCGACTTGAAATTTCAACTCGTCAATTTCTCAACTGCCAGTTCCTTCCCTGTTTACAGAGTGATGTCAGATCAACATGACCATGCACACTGTGAACTGTGTAAAGTCCCCCATTAAATTAGTTTACAGCAATACTGGCTTTAAATCAATTAATACACAGACACAGTACTTGGTTAAATCTATTACATTGACAATATTAATCACTGATTTGAAAAGGAAATCATCAACAACAGAGTCATCACTAACATTAGTCTGGGGCACAGTGGCTTAGTAGTTAGCACGTTTGTGTCGCACCTCCAGGGTTGGGATCTGCCCTGTGTGTGCGGAGTTGCCATGTTCTCCCCATGCTTCAGGGGTTTCCTCTGGGTGCTCAGATTTCCTCCCCCAGTTCAAAGACATGCGTTGTAGGTTGATTGGCATTTTTAAATAGTCTGTAGTGTGTATGCGATTGCCTCGTGCTCCGAGTTCCCTGGAATAGGCTCAAGGCTCCCTGCGACCCTGTGTAGGATAAGCGGTACAGAAAATGGATGCGTGGATGGACTAGCGTTAGCTAGCTAGCTTGCTGTTAACGCTAGACGCCATTGTCCACAGTTGTTTCTGTGGTGCAATTTCGGTCCAAACTGTACATGAATGTTTGAAGCTCAGTAAAGTAGATCAGGACCAATCATCACTCAGACCTGTAACTGTAAAAGGGAGCATAAATTAGCTTTTTATGAGCTTTACATATTCTGACAGAGCAAACAAAAGACATGCCCTCATGGAGGCGTCCATGCTTTTTGTTTTTTTCCCCCCACTTCTCACATCACATGTGCCGAGGTGGAACAAAGTTTATTACAACTCGCAAATTACCACTAACAAGGCACCACAATCGCAGAATTATAGCGCATGGTAGTTTGATAATGTACTACATGCACCATAAATCACAAATGCTAATGTTTGAACTTGTTCCATATCTAATAAAATGAATTCCCTTTACTGTTATAAAAACAAAAAGAAAAACTGGTTTCAGCAATAGGCAGGTGTTTATTGACAGATTCTCTATCAGACAGGCTATAAGAACAGAACCCACAGGCTATTGGTTAAATGTGTGTATTGTGGAGCTCAGGCTCAGGTCCAGTCAGTATAGCCATATCAGTGTTAGCAGTAATAGGCAGTATATTGGGATGAATTGTTTCTCTGTGGGGTTAATAAAGCCATTGGCCCACTGGGCCTCCCAGCTTCACTCCTTTAATACTACTGTTTTCATTTCCTCTGCTGCAGACGGAGGTAAGTATGAGACAGCATGAGTGTTGAAGTGCATGTGCGCACACACACACACACACACACACACACACACACACACACACACACACACACAGAGGGAGGCACAATATGGGAGGGGGGTAGAGTTCTCCAGGGTTTGGTATAATCCCAAAAACCATCTGTCTGCCTACACGAGCTGTTAAAAATGGAGTATTTTATAGGCACTTAAAAAGTCAGTAAAGAATGAGGATAATCCATCAAAAACGCATTTTCCACGAGCTGCACTTACACAGTGCAGTGGTGATTAAAGCAAGGATCCATAGTTTTCTGCATATTCTTCCTGTAAAGAGTCCTGTCTTTTCTGTTTCATATTATGTATGTGGTTTATTTGGTTTTGTCTTTTATTCTACATAATGCTTTCATGCATTTGTTTTTATTTCTTCAGCTTTTTATGTGTTCCACTTTTTATGGATTTGACCTCATTGTTCAGCATGTTGTACAGCTTCTGGTGTTCTGAAGTATGATTTATAAATAAAATTTGTCTCGACTTACCCATGACCCTGTGTCCCCAGGCTCAGAGTGGGTGGACCCTGAGGACCCTACAGTAATTGCTGAGACTGAGCTTCTGGGGGCCGCCGCTTCCATTGAGGCTGCAGCTAAAAAACTGGAGCAGCTTAAGCCCAGAGTCAAGCCAAAGGTAGCCACTCATCCCTCTCTGTACACTATCTGTCTCTCTGTGCTGTATTCAGAAACACTCTTCCTCAACAACTCTGTCCACCAGCATACCTGCGTCAAATCACTTCCACCTGGCATTAGGGTGCTGGAATGTGCTGTTGGCTGGTATGAGGCTTTGCCGCTCTGAAAGAATGTTGGATGTTTTACACAAAGTATTGCAGGCTTAGAGGCAGATGCTTTAGTTCTTTCTTTAGGATTTCTTTGTTTGATATTGTGAGGAGGGGTTTTTGTTGTGCGAGATAAACTTAAGGTCAGACCTGTTTTGAAGCTCAGGAAATGAAGGGAAAGGTCAACGCTTTCTAAAAAATTTTTTTCCAGAAGCATTTTTATTATTGCATCCGTCTGCAGGAAACTAAATCTGTCAATGCTTTTCACTTCACGGTTGTGACTCACTAAACTGATTTTTACCATTTTCAGCCCATTTATCAGAGCTTTATCACCTCAGTGTAAAAAAAAAACAAAAAAAAAAAACAATCCAACCTACTGCCAAGGGAAATATATATTTGTATAATTTCAACAAGTTCCTTATTTATTTGGCATAATTTATTAACATAATGTAATCAGAACCAATGCAGAAAATGTCATATATATGGTCATATATGGAAAACTGTAAAGCTGTGAAGTGACTAAGTGAGCTGTTGACATAAATTAGGTTGAGACATTCTCCATATTGTGGCTTATTTATCTTCTTTGAACTAAAACCCAACAATATCCAGCTCATACAGTCAGTTTTCATATAATACACTTCACATCTATTGTGCAATACCATTTATCCAAGTATGTTGACAGATAAATTATAGACCAAAATGTTATTGATCATGAAACATAAATGAGGGTGGCTATCTCCCAATCCCCCACCCCCCCTATTCAGTTCTAACGAATCATACAGGAATTTATTCAAATATGCTATAACAGGCCTGTGATCAGTGGGACTATTTGCAGACATGGTAGCTGTTTCTCTGTCATCCAGTTTAATTGCATCAGTTGTTATGTTAGCTTGGCTGCTGTACTTGTCATCATACAGTTCTGCATCGTCAACTACTGAATCCGGACTTGTATAAGTAGCTCATTGGGATCTGTGTATTTATAATTTATAAGGTCTAGTTGTATAGTTGCGTTGAACTTCTTTGGCTTTCAGAATAGCATGAATGCAACAAGGGTTAGGGGACTGAGCAGGCCACTGAAATAATGAAATCCTGTTTCTGGAATCTTTCAGTGGTGATCCATTTCTCGTGACATGGTGCATTATCATAATGAAAATGGCCATCCGAGTTGGATAAACTGTAACTGTGAAGAAATGACCTTGGTCAGAAGTGTTTGTCAGATGCTCTGTGCTGTTCACACTTTGTTTGCTGGGTGTCAAGAGCTCTAATGTGTGTCAGGAAATATTACAAATATATTCTCCACAAACAACACTCTTCATCTCTATTAAGAGGTTAGAAATAATTTATGACCCCTGCAAACTGATCCTAAAATAAGCTAGTGTGTTTGATTGATTTGTGCTATGCAACACTGACAGAAAAACTGTAATAGAAAACATTTCCTAATTTATAGGGACATAATTTAAATATGAATGCATTATTGGGATCAAAGGGATATTGTGTTCTAAATGGCTACAAGTGCAGATACAAATAGGAGGTGCACTATTGGTTTTTAATGTTGGGTTTTGTTTTTTTAGGGGTTTTTTAGGAAGCTTGTCAGAAAGGTTCACAGGGCACCTGGTTGAAATGGGCTCCTGGACCCAAAAATAAATTTAAAAAATCAGATGCGAAGCTCAAATAAAGGCAATGTTCATCATCAGTAACCTCTGCCGGTCCTTGCTAACTGCCTGGTTCAGGCTGTGGTGCTTTAAATTAATTAAGTTAAATAATACCCCCATCAGCAGGATGGTTCAGTGTTTTCCAGTGTATCCATTAGCATGGTGGTAGGCTTTATGTTTAATTACAATAAATACATACATACATTCATTACATAAACCTGCTTTTGTTCACACCTATTTTGGGTTTAAATCCAAGTACAGATGCAGATCATATCTGGAGCACTACACAGATACAGATAGTGGCATTGTGTTATATCCCTACTATATGTCAAAAGATTATTAGTTGACACTCAGAGCATACCACAACATCTCCTCTACTAAATCTACTTAGGCCAGGAGCTGTAGTCAGTTGGGTTGGTATTTGAAGTCAACAGTATGCTAGATGAGGTGCAAATGCCATGGCGTGCAATTGGGAGTTTTATTGCACTGGTGAGATTCCATGAAAAGAGAGACATCTGGTAGTTATCCAGCTGTGGATCTCCCTGACCTGCACATAATCTTTTCATGGGACGTTTGCCATGTTCATTGTTCACTGGTATCATGCATGCCTCTACACATGTCCCCAACGTTTTTGTTTCCTTTATTTTTAGTTTGAAGTGTGTGTAATTATCAGATGCTGTGAAGGGAAGACAAGGCTAACACTGTTGGTGTGTGACAACTGTTTCTCTGTGTCTGTTTACCATCTTCTCTTCTTTCATGTCAAGAAACTTCATGTCTCTTCCAGCATCTTTACAGCATCTGTTCTGTACCTACCTTTCCTTCTCTTTACTCCTCCCTATCTTCTCCTCTTGTCTTATGTCTTCTACTCTTCTCATCAATCCCCGCCCCCTTGTTCCTTTGTTCAGTCCTTATTGCTTATATTCAAGTCTCCCCTTCTCTCCTGCCCTGCTCTCTTCTCCTCCATGCTCTAGAGGTCAGCTAGACCTGGAAGCCTTCACTGCAGGGCTCTGTCTGATATGTTTGATATATTAGGTTGTTATTCAGTCCAACTATATATCAAACATATTCCTACAGTGTCCCGCCCTGTCTCCAGACTCGTGTGCTGTATGTGCTGTGAGTGAGAGCCTGTATGCCCACTATTGTGGCATGCTTGCTGGTTCACAGTCCGTTATCACTCAAAAACCATTTGCAAAAGGTGTTCTATGAAGGGTTTGGCTGCATGGAGCAATTTGGGACTGAAACATGATGTAATTGCTCCTCAGCGCCACTAGGTGTCACCCTTAAAGAGATGCAGGACAAATTTAGGATTAGAATAAATGACCCCGAGGACTGTTCTACAGTACCCGGCTTCCTTGAGGGTTGTTTTTTTTTTTTGGCAATGAAGGTGTATCTTTGTCCCTTTATTTGTTTGCATAGATTGTATGCATCTTACAACACCTGAGCTGTACATGAAGTAAATAGAGCTACCTATTTACACCTGAGCTATTTTTATTTATTTTTGATATGCTGATGTAATCACCGCATCATTCTCTTTGCAGCAGGCAGATGAGTCACTAGATTTTGAGGAGCAGATCTTGGAAGCAGCAAAGTCCATCGCAGCAGCGACCAGCGCTCTGGTGAAGTCAGCATCTGCTGCTCAAAGAGAGCTCGTAGCCCAGGGCAAGGTAAGATTATGTTTCATGCATGTTGAATGGCCAGTGGTTTCGTGATTATTTGCCTAGTCAAATTCCTGTGTTCTCCATATATTGTCTGTATGATGGTTTAAGTCACTATATTTGGTTCTCTAGGTGGGTTCTGTCCCAGCCAATGCTGTGGATGATGGCCAGTGGTCTCAGGGTCTCATATCAGCAGTGAGTAAAGATTTTATTTTATTTTATTTTATTTTATTTTATTTTATTTTATTTTATTTTATTTTTATTTATTTATTTATTTATTTATTTATTAAATGAGTTTTGCCTGTTTATTAAAGCTCTTCCTGTACTTTATTCCCAGTGCAGCTAGCTGTCTGATCATAATTTTATGTTTTTAAAAGCCAGTGATACTTTGTGTTGGTCATTGTTGGCCATCAAGTTTATTAGCTTCCCTTTGATCTATTCATTAATTCACTCACTACACGCATGATTATCCTATTTCGCAAGGTCACGATCCCAATTAAAGTCACCCAGTGCTTGTTCTGAAGACCATACATTTATTTTTATAATAGAAGTTACACAACAAAGTAATTAAGAAATCCAGTTTCTAAAAATATGCAAATTGGAAATACCCTCAATCATACCTGTTCGTACCCTATTCCCTTGATAAACACCAGGTGTAACGCCAGAAGACGAGCAACATTTTGCACAGCCACAGAGTATCAGTCTGTAATGATACCAGCAGTAACTCAGATATTGCAGTGAGATTTTTAGCTCCTGATGAAAACTGACAAATCTTCTGCAGTGATGCTTTTCCTCACAGTTTAGGCAGAATAGTGTGTAATGCAGTACTTCAAATCTTTCATCATGCAAAGCTCATGGAGGAACTGATGTTTTTCTGACTTTCTGTGCCACGCAGGCCCGTATGGTAGCGGCCGCGACCAGTAGCTTGTGTGAAGCAGCCAATGCCTCAGTGCAGGGTCACGCCAGCGAAGAGAAGCTCATCTCATCTGCTAAACAAGTAGCAGCATCCACTGCCCAGCTTCTAGTGGCCTGCAAAGTGAAAGCTGACCATGACTCGGAGGCCATGAGGAGACTACAGGTCTAACATGCTTTTCAAACGATGGATGCATTTTAAGAGTGTCTTTGTTCATAGACATTGTGATATTTCACAACGTCTTGTTTAATGATTATTTGCCCTTTTGCAATAGCCTGATCTTAACGTTCGCAGGCTGCCGGGAATGCAGTGAAGAGAGCGTCAGATAATCTAGTGAAGGCAGCTCAGAAAGCTGCCTTTGACAAGGCAGAGGACGATAGCGTGGTGGTCAAGACTAAATTTGTTGGTGGAATTGCCCAGGTGAGACCTATTCACACTTAATATGATGTCAGAAAAGTGCAAAGTAGTCCTTCAGGCCAAACCTAATGGTTATTTTCTCCATAATCAGCATTCTGTTAGCAATAGTGGTGATGAATTTGTGAATTTTCTTCTAAATGAACAAAAAGTGATGCACCTAAAAAAAAAAAAAATAATAAATAATTTTTTTTTAACTATTTTTATTTTGGGCTGTATTTGTCGGTATGTTTGCTTGTAGACTTCAATTTTAGTATCAATTGAATCAATAATGGAGGTCAGATCCATTCATTCATTCATCCATCCATCCATCCATCCATCCATTTTCCAACATCGCTTATCCTACACAGGGTCACGGGGGAGCCTGGAGCCTATCCCAGGGAACTCGGGGCACAAGGGGGGGGGACACCCTGGACAGGGTGCCAACCCATCGTAGGGCACAATCTCAGACACACTCGCACACATTAACACACTGCAAACAATTTGGAACAGCCTACAACTCATGTCTTTGGACTGGGGGAGGAAACCGGAGTATCCGGAGGAAATCCCCGAAGCACGGGGAGAACATGCAAACCCTGTATACAGGGTGGAGGAGGGAATCAAACTCCTACACAGGAGGTAATCACTAAGCCACCATGGAGGTCAGATTATGTAAACCCAAAACCTGGCCATTTTTTCCCGATCAAAGCACTGTTGATCATTTTTGGTATTGAAAATGTCGCCACCAGTTAAAAGTTTAGAAAACCTTCTTTTTCTTTTTTTTTCTTCACTATTACTAATGATGAAATACCACATAATTACACATGTCAAAAATGCAGCTCAGCCTATCTGGCCTTCATGTTTTCTGTCCATACAATGCATTTAAAAAATGATCATCATTGCCTGGAGCAGATGCACTAATTTTGCTCGGTGAGACGGCTCACACTGAAGGACAACTAAGCAGAATGTCTGTCAGCAGTTCATTTGATTATATAACAGTGGAATTGGAGAATATATGGGCATTCATTAATTCATTACCTCCCTCACATAACACGTCAAATGCCAATGCACCTAATTAGGTAGATTACTGTTCGCCATGCAATTCAAGATTAAAGGCAAATGTTCACACACTACAGCCATTGTGTGAAGGGTTATGCAAAAAAAGTTCTAGAAGTTCTAATATTATACACATGTGATGTATAGTCTCATCATGTACGGTGTCAATGGATGTTAGTTTGATTCAAGTCTGCTAGGAATTTCAGTGATTTGAGTAAAATACAACTCATTTAATTTGGTGTTATTGGTTGGATCATTCTCTCTGTTGTTGGCAATATTTGTACGTTTCTCATTGCTCTGGTCCCACACTGCGTTGGAAATCATCTGCAGTTTAAATCAGTGCTGCTTTAGCAAACATCCAGTACTCCCTCTCGCACCACTCACATTCCTGAGACTCGCTAGAGAGTCCGTAAACGTGTGTTTAAATCCGAGAGCTGAGTCAGAGAAGTGGATTTCCCACCCTCCCTCCCCACCCCGAGGCCTTGGTCCCTCTTTTTAGTTCCTCTACAATAATGTCACAATTTTTTTTTTTCTGTGAGAAGGAATCCACACAGTGCAGAGAACTAAACCACAAATGGCTTTGCAAATTCTGTACCAGAAAGAAATATTTCTCATTGTATTATCAGCACAAATGAGTGCTCATGCGAAAAAGCAGGAATTTAACACAAGATAAAGTTTTACTTATGTGTACCGTATATATAGTTTAGTTCAAACCGCATTTCTAATGGCTGCACAGCACGTACAGTGAGGTTCGGCACAAAGTCCCCCTCAGGCAGTGAGGAAGGAAGCAGACCACCGTAATAGGAAGAGAAAATGGGTGCCATATGGTATGGCCCACACAACAAAAAATATTTGCAAAATTCGAATAAGGGGAAATGTGTAAAATTGTATAACGCATGCAAAAATGTACATGCTCCAGATTCAAGAATGTGCTGCAGTCTGTGCAGTTTATGTTCATGTTAGGTTTGGCTGGAATAAAATGCCCTGAAAGCACTTAACTCCGTGGGACTCCTAACAGTTTCTAGCCTACAAAAAACACTGCAGGGTTACAGCCAATTAAGATGTGTGCTGATTGGTGGATTGATGCTTTACTGGTTCCAGAAAGTAGCACACTGACTATTGCTTCTTGCTTGCAGATCATTGCAGCTCAGGAGGAGATGCTGAGGAAGGAGAGAGAGCTGGAGGAGGCACGCAAGAAGTTAGCTCATATCCGTCAACAGCAGTATAAATTTCTGCCCACTGAACTACGAGAAGATCAGAGCTGAGCTTTCGCACACAAGCACACACACACCCACACCCACACACCAAATAATATTAAGTCTGATATTAACAGTGAGCTTATCTGCCATCGGTGTTGGATTGTTAGCCATGTTGGAGGCTCAGCTCGTAGATGGTGATGCATCATGATGTTTCGGGATGCCAGTAATCTAATTCCTCTGATTGGCTCTTTTCCACACTCGAGGTTGGTGTTTTTGTTTGTGATTGGTTGCTCTCCTTACACAGGGCTATGTTTCTTGTTTTTCTGTCATCTCTTGCTACAGATCTTTTTTTTTTTTTCTTTTTTAACTGTGATATGCACTTACCTGCTCTGTTTGTGTGTGTGTGTGTGTGTGTGTGTGTGTGTGTGTGTGCGTGCGCACAGACAGTCCAAGCAGTATGCCAGATCTATGACTTTATTATAATAATACCGTTGACCGTATCGTACTACCTTTCAGTAAATCATTCGTACGCTTTAAAAATAAACTGAGTCCCGTGTATGCTTGATCTCTGTGGTGATATCAGGTGAAATGACCATGAGTTGTATGACCCTGTCTTTATAGTAGGATGTTCGTTCGGAAGCTTTCGGAGCATATGTAGGATGCGTTTGCTTAAATCTTTTCAATGGTGTGATATTATTAAGCAGGAATATTTCTCTGAAGCCTTTGCTAAAGCACTACACAACTTAAAACATATCATGAAGGCTAAAACGAATCATTGTAGGATTGTGTTATTCAGCTAAAATTAGCTTTATTATAAGACTACGGTAAATGTACATCTGTGCTTTTGTTTGTATTATTTATTGATAAGAGAGTCACAAAAGCTCTTCACCAAAAGCATTACAGTCACAGATCTGTTATATTACAGTATGTGGGACTGAAGCAGATAGCGTTACACCGTTTTAAGTGTTTTAAGCACTCATGAATACCTCAGACATGTTTAACACACTTCAGACATCTTTATGACTGCACTCCACGCCTGTCTCTTACACACAGCGAATTCTGCATCTGTCAGTTCCTATTCAGACACACAACGCACACGTATACGTTCGGCACACACACAATCAGACTATTGAGACCTATAACTTGTGTGTTTAAAAATTGATTTGAGGGTGCACATGCATGAGTCAGTAAATACAGAGGGGAAAAAAAAAGACGTTCCAGCACTTCAAGATTTCTAGGATGCACTGATATTGTTTGTATTCCAGTGTACTCTTCTTCTGCAAATAACACGTATGCTTCTCGTGGTAGACATTAGTGAGAAAATTAGTGGCATCCATTCATAAGGATATATAGTTATTCTCGTTTGATTGTTGTTTGCGTATTAAGGATTACACAACGTGGCACTTCAGAACACTACATATATTATATCAAACTGCAATATATCACCTCTTAAATTTGGACTGCGATGTATATTAGTGCCTTATATTGTCTGCTCTGATACAAGTTGCCCTTTTAGGCTCATCAAAGACTCAAATCATAACTTCAACCACTGAAAGAGAAACCATAAAGATGAGTTTTTCGTCAGTGGAAAGGGGCAACTTGTAGCAGTAAGTATAAATGTGTAGTTTTGTCTGTTTTCTGAGCAGTATAAACAATGTACTTATAACAGCCACTGACTGTTGTTTGATTCTGCTCTGCCATATTCTACTGTTCCGATGTGGCCTGATGCTCTTGCCTTGGTAGATTGCTCAACTGCCAGCTGTAATTCACTCTAAGAACCGTTAGTATAACAGTATCACTGACTCCACATGCTTTACATTTCTAGTGAGTCAAGAATCAACACTGCATTCCATGCACATGTATCTATACTTTTTCAATTTGCTTTGCAAAGCCCCAATCAGGAACTGCTGATGCCACAGCGTGCTCCGAGTTTCCCAACAGAAAGCATATGTGAAACATATACATATTGCTGTGGTTTATTTGGTGTGGTCTTGTAACAGTTTTATTGCTGCAGTCCCTCTTGTCTTCGTTCTCAAAAGTTGCCTCCCGTTTCCTGATTGAGGCTTTAATGGAACTTGTTGCAATTATGTCTCAAATAAGAGTTTTCTCTCCAATAAACCACTATGTATGAAGGGTTTGTTTATATTTACTAATAAATGTCATGAAGATATTGCAATATGTGGTTTAAAATGTGGTGTCTTTTAATGGAGCAGAAGAGGAAAAAAAAAGAAATAGCTCCTTCGATTAAACTAGAATTGTAGGGCCTTCTTTAACCAACTGAAATGGTAATAATGAAATGAAATAATTATGATGCTGTATGTAAAATATTTATCTGGTCACGAAAGTATTTTTTGTATTCACTGAAAATAAAGACTTTCATCAAACATTGTTTCTGCGAATTGTGTGTGTTTTGGATTCTGTGCCTGTTGCAGTTCCAGACTATTTTACTGTCATTATTTTCCACTGGAGGTAAAACAGTATTTGCTGTTTGGCATTAGGTTTCCTGCTGACTTGTCCAAGAGGTCAGCAGTAAGAATGTCCAAACTCATGTAGCCAAGCAATTCCAGATCGATTTAAACCCTGACACTAAGTAAAACAGACTCTAGTGGTCTACTTTAAGCTCAGTGACCACTAGACAGCTTGAATAATATTTGTGTAATCACAGAGATAAGGCTATACAGTAGATTCAAGTAGCTTTATTGGCATGGTAAAAGGCTTTACATTGCCAAAGCATTGGTAACATTAAATTACAGACATTTACACATGTTCACATGCAATTTAAAAAAAAAAAGTTTGATAAAATAATAGCAATAAAAGAAGAAGAAAATGCACAATGTAGTGTCTGGTACTCTTCAGCACATTCTCTCCTGTAGGTGTCACAGTAATACCTCTGTGAACTGTATCACGCGCTCTCTCTCTCTCTCTCTCTCTCCCTCCCTCCCTCCCCCTCTGCTTTGAGAACTAATGGAGAGCCAGATTTCTGTCTGAATGTCCAAATAAGGACATATGGCACTTTTGCTCTAGTACACAGTCTAGAGAATTTGAACTGTAACAGTACAATGCATTTGTCTTTGCCAAGAATGTTTTGTCATTTATACTGAAATGAATGACAGATTGATTTTTTTGGATCACACTGCTCTTCACAACCTGCTGTTTTGTAAATGTCAGGCAACAAAGGGAAGGATGTTTAGAGATACCAAGTTCTTTAGAGTCCTATCAGTCTAATCAGTTCCTCTGTCTCTGATGGAAACTAAAGCCATATGTACAACAAACTCTGCTGCACCCAGACTACTTGCCAAAATTAGCAGAATGTGTAAAGTGTTTATCTTTTACAAAAAAAAATGTTTGTGTGTGGTCAGTGTATCTTGTTTTCATGACCCTCAATGCACAACTATAATGCTTTGCATAAGTATTCACACCCCTTGAAGTTTTCCACATTTTGTAGTCTTATGACCTGGAACTGAAATGGATGTAATTTGAATCAAGTCTTGAATCTACCCCAAACAATATTGAAGTAGGGGAGAGATCAGTTTAGTTTGCAAAATGATTTACAAATAATAAAAAAAATTCATTTGAAACCCCTAAATTAGTTCTGGTGCAGCCAGTTGTCAGAAGTCATATCACTAGCGTCTTGGTTGCTTCTCTCACTAATCACCTTTTGATGGATGGCTTCCTCAAGGCAGAGTCATGGTTGTGCCATATTCCTTTCATCTTTTAATAATAGGTATAATTGTGCTCTCTGTGATGTTCAAAGTTTGGGACTTTGGCCTACCAGGAACAGGTGTACATACACTGAGGTCACGTGACACTTGAACTGCGCACAGGTGACTTCCATTCAACGGATTATGTGACTTCTGATGGCAACTGGTTGAACCAGAACTAATTTAGGGGTTTAACAGCAACACTGGTGAATACTTATCACAACTTTTATGGTTTTGTTTATGAATAATTTTGCAAGCTACACAGATTTTACACTGTATTATTATGGGATATTTTGTGTAGATTCATGATGTATAATCTCAAGTTAAATTCAGTTCCAGGTTGTAGCACTAATTAAAGTGGAAAGGTTCAAGGAGGGTGAATACTTATGTGGCACTGTTTAGTCTAACTAATTACCCTTCTTTCATGACTGGAAAGTTAGTTATCTGCTTGCTTAATTTGTACATGTTCCTGGACTGCATTTTGAGGATAGAAAAAAAACAACTGTTCTACTATGAGCTGTGTAGAAGTGAAATTTGAATGGAACTACATCTATTCAGTATTCTTAATGGTGGTGTTAAAAATTTTAAAGTACAATACCACAGAACATGTGTTAAGGTGCATAAAATATAGAAGTAGTTTAATACAATAGGCTGTTGCTTAAACCTAATAACTTTTTGGATTCTCCTTATGTAGTACTTAAACACCTCTGGAGCCCTTTACAATAAAACTCATATAACTTCAGAAGTCAGGCCAATATTTCATGCCTTATTTCTCTGTAGTCTAATATATCTTACTCTTTCCAGCTCTCGAAGATCCATCTCCTATTTCATACAGGAATTTAGGGCATTTTTCTTTAAATGAGCGTTTGGGTTGGGTACTGTGTTTAGCTTGCTCTAGTCTTACACCACAGGAATGAAGTTGGTACTGAGGAAAAGCTGAGTGGTCTCATAATGCAGCACAAGGATCTGAGATGAGTGGAAAAATAAAATGGCTAACTTGTCAAAATGTGGTATAATGTATGTACAGTCCAGTACTATAAGCATTTAAATTGAATATTTAATGTTGACATGAGTTGCACTTATTAAAGATTGGATGGTAATACTAACTGTAAATGATGAATAGAAAAAAAAACACACAAACATGGATCTATGACATGTATATCAAAGTGCATACATGTGGGAAGGACCACACTAGAATATGAATAGGTGTCTGCTTTGTCCTGTTTGCTTTGTTTTTATGAAAGCCAATCCAAGATTTGGGTAGAATAGGAAACATCTTAGCACAACATCATGCTTTTTCTCATCTAACTCCATCCAGGCCTCTGACTGCTGCAATAGGGGTTGTTTCATGTCTGCCGAAGAAACCTGAGAAATGAAAAAGATTTCAGAGAAGGATGAATGACTTTTATGCAAAGGAATTTCTGTGAGTGGTTACTGGGGTTTGTACCCCCACATGTATATCAAATTTGAACATATATAATGTCATGGGGAAATATACTTTGAAGCTATATAGTCATTTGTGTTCAAGCAATTCAAGTCATTCACTCGTTTATCTTCAGTTTTATCTTGGTTAGGGTTGCGTTGAATCCAGGAGCCCGTCCTGGGAACACTGGGCATGAAGTGAGAATACACCCTGGAGGGAGCTGGCAGTCCATTGTGGAACACCATATGCAGATACATTCACATTGAAAGGCAATTAATCATAGCTACGCCATCTACCAGCATGAGTTTGGAAGGTGGGAGGAAACCAGAGCACCTGAAACAAGTAATCAGATACTGGGAGAACATGTGAAACTCCACACAGACTCTAACCTGAGCTTGGGATTGAACCAGTGGCTCTGAAGCTCTGAGGCTGCACATGATACACACTACACCACTGTCACACAGTGATATAAATGTATATTAAATGTACAACAGTGTTCCTTGTTCCATATACTAACCATTTTGTGCCTCTAACCAGCTAACATAAAAAAGACGTATCTTTTAGTGTACCACACCAATTTTATACCAGAAAACGCAAGTTTAGTATCTTTTCTGAGTATGAACACACTCAAAACAGAAAAAAAGATTTTTAGTTTGTTTCATTTAGCACCCTATATGTTCTTTGGTTGTGTTTTTTTTTTTTTTTTCCTAAGGAACCCCTTAAAAAGTTGAAGTTGAACTGTATAAATATATGTAAATATATGAGTTTCCTTTTAAGATTCCAAGGAAGCCCTTTACAAAGATAGAACCATTAAACATCCGAAGAAGTCTTGAAACTTTAGTGTGGGTAATATTTCACTACCACCACTGTTTATCTATAGTGCATTCTGAAGAATTTTGAAGCATAGATGTACTGTACTTGCTTGCCATACTTTTTCACCATAGTTGGTGAAACATCATTTCCAAATCAGTATGCTATATTTTCAGGGAAAAGCACTGAACTACTACCATTTACTAATTTCTGGTGTATTGTAACTTTTCTCAATTAGTAACCAATGGCGAAACATTTTGCTTACTTTATAATGCACATTCCTCTGCTTAATTTAAAAATCTGGTATTCAAGATTTTCAACACCATCCTACTTTAAAGCTGATATCTAGCTTCAATTCATTTATACTTTAAATAGAGGCATGAATGAGCTCATTTGGAAAATGGATGCAGAGGATTGATGGTTTTTAAACACACTTGCCCTGCTCTGCTATGAGTGGGATGAGTCCAGAGTGTAAACTCAGAGGACAGTGTGAACACTTGATGGGAGCGAGTGCAGGTCTGTGGTGTAGAGTACATGACTATTTTAGGCCTGGTCTCTGAGGGGTTACCCAGCATACAGCATATGAGCGTCATCTACCTAAACATGCACTCAGAGGATCAGAACATCAGGACTACTAGCAACTTTTTCATAACCTGGGTGGCTGCTTAGTGTCTATGTTCGTCCCTGAGAGGCTAGCATTTCCAAATACAGACTAGACTAGAATTCCACTTAAACTCTCCTAGTCTCTGTTTCTGTCTCTCTGTCTCTGTCTCTCTCTCGCTCTGTCTCTCTCTCTCTTTCTCTCTCTCACTCTCCCTAAAAACAATAAACACGTTGGTCAAGTTCTCTCTCCCTTTCTATGTTCTTCAATTTTTTTACTTAACTATTATCCACACTCACAGGCCAGTTGGGGCTAATGTGAGTCTGTTCTTAGAGACCTGATATACAATAAGTAAAAACTTTTAACCATTGAATTTGGGCACTTTATGTAGCTGAATTAGCTGGTGCACTAACCACTAATACAATTGCAGTAATTTCCACTGACAACTGATTGCTAAAATCGAATATATCAGTAACTGGACAATGAAAAAATTAGTGCTGTGTAAGGCATTATATGACAAGGTCTCGTTGTGTCTCTCTCATGCGTGCTTAGTCTATCTACTTTTAATTTCTCTTCTATAAAAGCATGATTGAAAAGATAATCCACCTCGTTTGCGTTCATTACACCCGCAATTGTATTGTGTACACATGTGCTTTCTGAGTCACTGCTGATGCTATGTTAGAACAAAGCAGGTTGAAAAATATTATCCCCAATTCCCACAAAATCTTGGGTGCATGTCATTCTGACATGCCCTTCACTGATAGGCTGCATGAATATACCGTCTGAGTTAGAAAGAAATGAACCCCAGCCTCTCTTCTTCATACCACTCTGTACATTCCTCTTCAAACCATTGATGATGCTGTTGCACTAGTTTCCAAAAAAAGTCCAAATTAATCTGCCTTAAGACATTTGTTAACAGCAAAAAAATCTGAGATGGATGCCAAAAATTAAACAATATATTGATATCATTTCACCTTTGGAAGATGATGATAATAATATCTTGTTATTCTTTGTGGGTTTACAAGTGATATGAAAAGAGTATGTACATAATGTGGTTGTGTCTCTTTTTCTACAGTTTGTATGACACCAGGCAGATGCCCCACAATCCCCTGTAATATGCTAGCTAAGTTAACTTCTTGGTTAGCTGATGCATAACCCCCTGAGTGTCTATCCTCTTCTCTACAACACCAATGTCAGGACATCTAGCAGCGAACTCTTGGGCAGCTCTTTTTCTGAGCAATGTGAAGATGGATACACTTGTACCGAGTCAGCACTAATGCTAAATTTATATTAGGCTGTTAAAAGCCCGTTGCTAAATTTGGATACTGCTAAAAACCTGAGGAGGAGGTAATGGCTAATGCCACTGCACAGCTGGTACATACTGAAAAATGGCCGCCAACACACCCAGAGCTCCACTGTCTATTGTTTTTGTGCTGTGTGAGGTTCTATTCATGAAGCAAATTAGTTTTGGCTCTTTAGCACTTAATAACTGAACCGATCACAGTTAGTAAGTTAAAGAACTACTCCTATATCACGCTTTTAATTCTAAAATGTCTCAAGTGATTTTTTTTGTGTGGTTCTCTCTAGAGTACGGTTCCCCAGCTATGTGGGAACCAGAGAATAAGCCATTTCCATCTCATTCCTTCTGTCCAAAAGAAAACCTCTACGTCCTGGTGTTTTTCATCAAGCTAAAGAGGCCACATTTTTCATTTTCACTTCCAGAAAGCCTTGTAGTACAATTTTCTCTCTCTCTCTCTCTCTCTCTCTCTCTCTCTCTCTCTCTCTCTCTCTCTCTCTCTCTCTCGTTCTCTCTTGTACTTATAGCTGTGGTTTTCCCCACCCAGACTCTATAAAGGCTGAATAAATATGAGTGAACAAGGGCTTTGCTGAGACTCTGGAAATGTGTTAAGGAAATAGGGCTTTCTCATTTAGACGGCTGGCCCACATTTTTTAGGCGAGTTGAACAGACATAGAATAATTTCCCAGATACATGGCTAGCATTTGGTCCAAGGAAAAATCTGTCAACGAAAAAGATAAATGCCACGTTTAATGCACAGAATGCTATATATCTACTGAAGTGTCAATCCAGGATAAGTCCAGCTTCTCAGTCGTTAATCATTTCTATGTATTACAGATGCCATGTTCCCCTTCCCTTGTCTCCTCTAGATGACATGGAGGTGTTTATGGCATGCTGACTGATTCAGTTCACATATTTCATCAGATGTTTTTTTTTCATCAATCCCCAGTAAGTGATATGACTCGCTCAAAGCTGAAAGTTTTCTCTGGCAGCACAATTGCAGGAAAGTAGTAAAAACATATTTTAGTCCAAAGTGCGAAAAGCCATGAATGAGTAAAAGCTAGATAGATCAGTAGGCATTTAGGCATTTAAGTTTTCCTTAATATCAGACAAGTATTTGTCATGGTGTTCACGTGTGATGTAGAAAAATGTTCACTTTGTTTTTCTTCTAAAGAGACATGACACAGACACATTCAACAGCTAGGCCTTTGCTCTGTACAAATGATCAGTCTGGAGTAAACACCCCAATGCATTCCAGTGTGGTTTGAAAGAATGGTGTGAGGTGCACACACATACACGCCCACACTATCTCTGCCTCAGCCTCCGAACATCAGTTTACCATAAGGGAGGAATGCCAAAACGCCCCTAACCCTCATACCTACCTTCTCTCTGCCCTGCTTTGTATTTGCTCAGATGTTATGGCTGTTCTCCTGTCTCATGCTTGTTGTAAAAACATACATGCCCTTTCAATGACAGAAGTATGTAAACAGTAGCCAGTAAATTCACATGAACTGAATTTACCTGACTTTACCTGTCTGACTTTAAAAAATATGCCATACAGGATGAATGTCAGGTTTAGTATTACTGCTCCAATATCAGTATTCTGACTTGCCTGTGCTGACCTTAGTCACAAGCACAAATCCTGAATCAGAACTCTCTCCTACCCATTTGTCCTCAGTTAGCTTTGATGTCTTTACTCCAGTATGGATGAGTTGATTGTGACTTACGCATGGCAATAATGAGGAGTTGCACATACCGTGCAGTTTTATAGTACAGTGAAATGGAAATAAACAGTGAAGGGGTTTTCGCCCAGCAGAGCAGCAGCTCGATGCTCTCTCACTCCATATATGGCAAGATTCGCCTTGTCTAACTGTGACAGAAAGTTTTAACCTTGTGACACTTCAGAGTGGAAGAATTGGGCAAATATTGATAAATTCTTTCCCATGTAGTGCACTACATACTCTGACACACATGCTAAATCAGCATGTTACATCATGTGTTTCAGAGGAGGGAAGAAATGAGGGAAATTTGAAGATCTGTTTCTCCATCAGCTTAAAGTGGTCTATACAGGAGCATTGCTGTCTCAGAGTGTGAATTACCATGTAAAGACTACAATTTACACACTGCTTGCTTATACCTTCTAAAATAACTTGCAATCAGCTACAGCAGTTGGTGTGGTGCACCACAGCACCCCACAGTACAGCATAATAACAAGCTCTCCAAACAACTCCTCTATCTCTTTCATATTGTAGTGAGATTTTCACTGGAGCAGTTTAAAACATCCCGTATCTACGGCGTCCTGAAGAAGGCCCATCAGTGCAAAGAGCCCAGATGCTGTAAAGGAATCTCTTATCTGAACAATGGAGTACAAAACTAGGTGCCAGTAAGTGCACTTACTGTGTGTCTCCACCCACCCCTCTCTTTCCTGCCTCTTGCCTTGGAATGAAAGTTTAAAGAAATATTATAATAATTTTATATTATTATAATAAAAAGCTTAATCATTTTAAGCTATGGCTATAATTTTTTTCTTCTTCAAACCATTGGTGATGCTGTTGCACTAGTTTCCAGAAGAGTCCAAATTAATCTGCCTTAAGACATTTGTTAACAGCAAAAAAATCTGAGATGGATGCCAAAAATTAAACAATATATTGATATCATTTCACCTTTGGAAAATGATGATAATAATATCTTATTATTCTATGTGGGTTTACCAGTGATATGAAAAGAGTATGTACATAATGTGGTTGTGTCTCTTTTTCTACAGTTTGTATGACACCAGGCAGATGCCCCAAAATCCTTTGTAATATGCTAGCTAAGTTAACTTCTTGGTTAGCTGATGCATAACCCCCTGAGTGTCTATCCTCTTCTCTACAACACCAATGTCAGGACATCTAGCAGCGAACTCTTGGGCAGCTCTTTTTCTGAGCAAAGTGAAGATGGATACACTTGTACACACTTGTACACTGAACCGATCACAGTTAGTGAGTTAAAGAACTACTCCTATATCAACACGCTTTTAATTCTAAAATGTCTCAAGCGATTTTTTTTGTATAGTTCTCTCTGGAGTACGGTTCCCCATAATAAATTTGATTATTCCCCATAATAAATTTGTTCCCCATAATTATTCCCCATTATTCCCCATATGTTCCCCATAATTATTCCCAATAATAAATTATTATTCCCCATAATAAATTTGATATTATTATAATAAAAAGCTTAATCATTTTAAGCTATGGCTATAATTTTTTTTTAATTGTAGACAGTAGTTATGCACAATATAGTGTGATAGAAATGTGGTGTTTTTTAGTTGCTTATATATCCTACACAGGGCTACAAGAATCCTGGAGCCTATACCAGGAAACTCAAAGCATAAGGCAGGGACAACCTGGAATGGGGTTCCAACCCGTTGCAGGGCACAATTGCACATTTAATATTTATTTAATACACTGATTGGAAATGCCTACAATGCATGTTTTTTCACTGGGGGAGGAAACCCCCGAAGCACAGGGAGATTTGAACCCCCAACTAGATTGTTTAGCTTTTTTTCAAATTATAAACTATTAAAACAAACAACTTAATGTTGCTTAATATGCTAAAACAATAACATAGAAACACAAATCTCCCACTTAATGACCATAGCTAACATAATATACAGCACAGAGTTTAACATTAAGCTTGTTACTAGTGTTGGGTCTGAGTTCATCTTTGTCAAGTTTGAGTTGAGACCAAGTCCTTAACCAATCGAGTCACAGTTTGAGTCCAAAAGGGGCTGAGTTTGGACTCAGTCCTTAATAGTCGAGTCTGAGTCGAGTCCGACTGAGTCAGGAAGTAATTAAATTGAAAAAAGATTTTAAATTGCAATTGTAAACTCAACACTGAGCTGTTAAATTATTATTTTAAACTTCACAAACCAATGGCAACGTAAATGTAACAAAAAATACCACTATTACATCTTCCCATTGCCATTTAATATTTTTATTTCATGTCATCAGCACCTCAACTAGTTCCCTATGAAAAAATGGTTTCAAAGAAAAAACTGATATAGAGGTATATGTAGAACTTTTATTATATTACAAGTTTTTGAAAATACAAATGAACCTGTTTTGTTATTGTATCACACTATATTGTGTCCTCGAGTTCCAGTTGACATTTCTTTTATCAGTGATTTGATGCCTCTCCCCCACAGTTATATAGGCTGAGAGAGAGAGTAAAGAGTAGAGTTACATTTAGCAGCATGTCATAACAACAAGCTTCATGCTTTATTACTGCTTTTAATCCGTCTATGTATGACAACAAACTCATTTCTGAACACAGCTCTGTTCTTGTTCTTGGACTTAAGGAAAACATTTGAAACCTAAACTGAATGGTGGAACTACGGACCCTGGAGCTGTGAGGTGGCAACTTTACTTGTTGAGACGCTGTAATTTTGAAACATATTACATTTGCTTTTACAGCATTTGGCAGATGCTTTATCTAGAACTTAAGAACTTCTTTGTAGTCTCTTTGTATCAAAAACATATCCCCACATTGGTACAAATTGGTCTAAATTGAGTCTAAAAATACAATCAAGCTAAAACCCTGGTAGAGAGGCGTTAGTAATCTGTACATTCTCACTATTTATCAATGTTCTGTATATATAACATGTTATTTGCACTATTCATATTTGCACTATCTGAACAACCTCACTGTTTAACTATGTTCTGTACATATATCATCCAACTGTACATACCTCTCATCCGCAATCCCTACTGTCTATATTTTAATACTGATACTGTATTTTTGTATCTCCACTATACATATTACTTGTATTGCACTTATGCTGCAATACTTACTCCTGCACTTTCTGTATGTATATATATATATATATATATATATATATATATATATATATATATATATATATACACATACATATATATATATATATATACACATACATATATGTGTGTGTGTGTGTGTGTGTGTGTGTATATATATATATATATATATATATATATATATATATATATATATATATATATATATATATATATATATATATCACTATATTCTTGCACTTCTGGTTAGGATGCTAACTGCATTTCATTAGCTCTGTACTTGTACTCTGCTTAATGAGAATAAAGTTGAATCTAATCTAATCTAATAAAAAAAAATATATTGGTACAGCAAAGGAGTGGGCCTTCAGTCTTTGTTTCAAAACTCAGCTGTTCGGGGGACGGACGACAGCCATTCCACCACTTGGGTGTCAGAGCAAAGAAGAGTCTTGAGGCATTTAATGCAAATTAAATGGCCTAAAATTATATTTATTTAACACAACAAAGTCTCAGGACTTGTCAACTGAACTAAACTTACATTCTTCACTTTCTTATTTTTCTACTAGTTTCACTGTAGTTACTGAATAACTCGTAATATATAGCGAATAATATGCTTTAAGATTAATAACTGGATAATGTGGTTTGAGAGTATACGAGGTTAGGAAACTGCCTGGGTCATGAAGATGAAGGTTACATCTGGTTCTTTACATATTGGTTTGAAGACTAGACCCAATTATGCTGATGCCTCCATCTTTTACCAAAAAAAAAAAACCCAAAAAAACACACACACATATCTGTGGCTGAATCAGATTACCCAATTTCCTCCCTCTTTCTCACTCAGCTGTATGCCAGTGGAACACAATAACACTGAGAGAAGAGATTTCAAGGCCACAGCTATTTCACCATAACTGCTGTAGGAAGTTATCTATTTGGAGTAGAAAAAGAACAAAACATTCACAAAAACCTCTGCCTGCTGATGACTGCTTGTGACTCATTAGAATGGCTCGTTATTCCATGCCCATTGATTGCATGACATTTTTCATTTTCCTCCCAGCTGAATGTGAATTTGGTCAGATATTGAATATTTGTTTGTTTGCCAGCTCAATCACTTCACTTCCCTACATTTTTCATGAGCAGAATATTGGCTTCAGTGAGTATGAACCATTGACTGGAAAGAAAAGGAATGTAATATGAGACATGATTTGTCATTTTAGTCCCTCATCATAAATATGGCTAGAGTCTGGCTTAACAATGTTGGTGTCAGATGAGTACAAATTTAAAAATCCTTTGTTTGTTTTTTTCTGTGAGCTTTCCTGTGAAAAAAAACACTCTTAGCGGGCTTATTCTTGAAAGAAGCTGCCTTTCAGACTCATTTACTCACCAGCCTGCCAGGCATTTCCTTCTGGACGAATGCTAGTAGACCATTTCGATCACAGCTGATCTCTCATTCCAAACAGCTCACAGAGAAGGAATGCCAGGAAGCTTCTTAATGGGCAGTCATGGGCACTCACCAGCCTAAACATGTTGCCCTTTTATCCCTGGGCTTTTGAGAACATTAAGAGAAGATCAGCGGTGAACAACTGACATTTTCCAAGAGACCAACAGTGTGAATATAATGGTCACCACATGTTTACAGTTACAGCAGCAGCCTTATCTGATTCTGCATTGGAGAAAATGTGATATTCTATGCTGAAATGAAAGTCTGCACTAGAGGAGGACATGTGCCATGATTTTAGTTTGAAAATATAGTTCAAAATCACTCAATTGGATGAGATTTAAAAAGAGATGTAAATATGTAGGAGTTTCAAACACATAACTGACCATCTAAAGCAGGATACCCGAAGATATATATCCGCCTCAATTTGCTGGATTCAATGATTATGCCCCATGTTTGTAGCTAACACCCCAAGAGTGAGCTTATACAGCTCCTTGCTATATAATGTGTATTTCCACCCCAGGGTGGCATAGACCTTCTCAGATGGTTGGACAGTAGACAAGAGCTTCTCAGAGTCATGCTCATTCAATCACTCAGTCAAGGAGAAAATGAGAAGGAGTTCTGGGGAGTTTGGCCCAGCTCAGTTCTGTCCACAGGAGATGTGCTACTATGTACAACCCATCAGGGAGTCGGCATGTTTAAGTGTTGTTCTAAAGGCAGATTTCCACACATGGAATTTGAGCAATGGCTTATGATCGTTACTCATGAGGTAGTAAGAAAGTAATTGGGTTTAAGGAGGTGAGGGTTAAGTTAAGACTTTCTCTCATTTGTACTAAGAAATACATTCCTCTTTTAAAATAAAGCCAGCGTCTGTGTCTTCTAAGTGACCTTGTTTCAAGTGGTCACGGCCTGTAAGATCTTTGTATAGCTGTTGTCTCGGCTTATGGTTCTGTCTTGTAAGAAGTCAGAGTTGGTTGCATGTATGTGCAAAGACATTTATTGGGGGCCTATAAAGTATAGTCATTATCCATGACCGGGCTTCCATAATCAGAGACTGAAGACAGGAATGCAAAGATTGAAATCATAGAAAATGACACAGCTATGACTAAACAAGGAAAAGCATTGAACGGGGAAACAGTGCAAGGTTGCACAGTTAAGACTCTCAAGAAGATAAAAGAAAGAATAAGACAAGACCAAGCACAAAAAAGTTAACGATGATCAGGATGAATGGACAACTTAAATGTACATATCCTCATATCTTTTCCTTGTACTAACGCAAATTCAGTAATGTTGCTTAGTACGGTATAACATGCTCATCTCTGCACGCTTGCTCTTATTGCGTTTGTAGGAAATCTTAAGAATCTTAGAGAACACTATGTTCTGTGTATGTAATTATAAAGGAAACAGGAGATGGTTTAAACCCATTTGCTGTGTTGCATCCTAGTAGGAATGCATTTCCTCTTCTCATAGGAGGTTCCAACTAGACATTCCCAAGGGCCAAAAGTCTCATATAAACAACTTTTCAACACAGTTTAGCCTCCTTCTTTCTAGTCATGAAGGATTATGATAAGTGCCCCAAATGAAGGGACCCTTACAAGATCAGCATACTGATCAACAATTTAGCACAAAAAAGCAGATATAAAAACTATTAAACTATGTACACACGGTTCTCACTCTGGAAATTCTAAAAAGTATTGAATTGTCATTTTCGGATCTCTGATTAGTGAAGTCTTAAGTTTGTCTGTTGTCTTTCAGACCCTCTGTGGTACATCTTAATAATTGTCTCCCTAATATGCATTACACATTAATATTTTACGAGTTATAAACTGACTTAACTTATATTGTAATACATTGTAAAAACATTACATTATGCACAGGATAATGTCGTTTTTTATTGCATTAATGCTCGAAGAATCTTTAAATTTTTCACCTAGATTATCACTAATTTATTGGTAGCTTGTGTTCCTACTGTAGTTCCTGTCTGTAATGTCTGCACTTTAAGTGAACTAGAATCTAATGCCTGGGAAACATTGGATCAACATGATGTAGTCGAGAAGTCATTCAAAAAGCAATGTATTTATCATACATTTATTTACGTTGATATTCCTGTGAATTGCATGTGAGGGTTTTAAAATCATTTTTAAAGCCTTTCATATACTTTGTAGTGATATTTCAATCTTTTTTGCAAGTTGATTAGTGCTCTTTTTAAAATGCTGTGTCCTTACCAAGTCTATAATATTAATATAGGATTTCCTTCTGTTATATTGAGAAAAAAACATAGAAAATAGTATACTGTAACACTTTCACAGCAAGTCAAAGGGTTCCATAAATTTTCAATCCTTCAAACCATATGTGCCTTTATACAAATAAAAATAAATAAATAAAAGAACAGCAAAAAAGTGAAATCATGTGTCTACTTTCACTACTTTAGTATTTTTGCATGACTGCTGCCCACTAGGATTACCCAAACAGTCTAATACCTGTCACTCACAATGACACATTGACCTTGCACACTAAGACAAAACAATCTGATATAGCCTTTAGAAAGAATTTACTTCACACACTGAACACTGAATGATGGAAACAAACCATTTCAAGGGAAACACTAGACTTTGAGGGATTAGAAAGGTTGAATTCAGACTAGCAGATGTGCATGTGAACTATTTATATATTTTTTTGTCATCTACCACCTATGAAACTGACCAAAGAAAAGTGAAATTCAGCAAAGAAATTGCCACTGATTATCATATGGAAACAGAATTCATACTTTGTACCAGACTAGTGTATTGCTCCTTTAAAATCACTGAAAAATGTGTAGTTTAGACGAAGTTCGTCCTTCTTTAACTCACACACAAAACACATAATATACAATCCTTCACCCAACCAAGTCTAAACCCAGTTAGGGGTTAGTTAAGTGTTCACGGAAAAGGTGGGTCTTTAGTTGTATTTTGAAGATAGTGACAGATTCTGCTGTCCAGATTGAAGTTGGAAGTTAATTCCACCATGTTTAAGAAATATAACATTCTTTACTTAATTATACTACATAATGTACTAGATTAATTCATCCCCAGTCTGGAATGTTTTACTGTTTACCGTCTATAGAAATTGATAATTTATTTAGTTTTCTTTTCCTTTATACAGCTGATTCCACAAAAAAAATGGTCATAGATCCAATTCAAACCTGCATAAAGAAATTTCTTGCCCACTGGAGAACACTAAAATGTTCAATTGTTGTGGATGTTGGAACATAAAATGTCACTATGGCATAGTGCTCTAATTTTTCATATACTGCTATATAAGACACAACACTATCTCTATAGGATAGGATAGGAAGAGGATTATTTTAGGGGCTTATCCCATCCTGTGTGACTTCAGCCATTTGACCAGGGTGTCTTGAAGGAAATTTACAGACTGGAACAGGTGTCAGAAGGAGACAAGTCTAAAAATACCCAGAGTCGTATCCTCGGGGAAGACATCAGAACTGAAGGAAAACAAAAACCACAGTGAGGTCAGAGTCTCACAAGCAAACCCCATAAATGTGTTCTCAATGGGTACAACATTAATACTTGCATTACTGCCATTAATACGACATTAATAGTTGCAGATTCCCATTCTGGAGCTTGGGATGCACTTGGTGTGATCACTGTAAAACATAGCCTACAGTTCCAGTGATCTTGCCCCAAAGGCTGTAGCCTACAGACAGTGCTTATAGGTTTTTAAGGGTTATCACGTAGGCCTACACATCAGCCTCCCAAACTCAAGTTTGAAAACAAGCGACCTAAGAGCCTTGATATCCATTCTGTCGGCAGCTAGTCCTCATCACATTCAGAGCACTTGACCCCCGCTAACTCAATGCTTCCCTTGAGATTGACACATTTAAGGAAGATTTCGATAAAGGCCACTGTGGACGCGCGTGCACGCTTACTGACATTTTCTAATGATGTAGCCTATAGATACAGGTGTCCTATCCTTCTTATATACGTCTGAGCCTTTAAACTACTATCTGTAAAGGCAGTACGGACTTCACCAAGTGCGCATGCAGTGCGTGATTCAGGATTATGCCGGGAAAACGATGCGTTGCTGCTGAAATAATCCAGAGAAATATCTGCAGGAAAATGTCAGCATCCCAATTTGAGATCTGATTTAGAGTTTGCTCCAATCCCGGATTTTTTTCTCTCTCTCTCTCTCTCTTTTCTAAATATATGTAGGCTATATGAATATAGCAGAAATGGTTTTACAATATTCTCCATCAGAACAATTACTCCGCTTCTTTACGGCAACTCTTTTTTTTTTCCCACAGCAGTGTTTCCTGCACTTTCACAGTGTTAGAAATAGGACCGTCTTGACGCCTCCTTACCCATCACACCCCATATATAGGCATATGAATAGTCAAATGTGTAGCAGCAGCGAATCACCACGCAGATCCATAAAAAAAGACAGGGCACTCCAGAAGGAACGGGCAGAGGCAGTTTCCAAAAAAGTATTGAATGTCCTGAGGAATTCAGCCGCCCCACCACCCCCACCCCCACCCCTCATGTGAAAGTACATATTTGACAGGGCGCACAGAGAGAGCGCCTGCACTCCAGCTTAGCGTTCAGTTCGGCACAGACGCTCCGAGTTTAGGACCAGCACCGCCGTGTCTGTTGAGGAACGTTAAAATTTCGTGCAGCCGAATAATACAAACACAAATAAGCAGCCATGGATGCCATTAAGAAGAAGATGCAGATGCTCAAGCTCGACAAGGAGAACGCCTTGGACAGAGCTGAGCAGGCTGAATCCGATAAGAAGGCAGCAGAGGACAGGAGCAAGCAGGTCGGCTATATATTTGGGGGACTTTATTGTTATCCATAGAAAAAAAAAAAAGAAAGAAAGAAAAAGAAAGAAAGAAAGGCATGAATTCTGGTGGCATGGTGTGCCTGCCTCATCAGTGCCTCGAAATTAAACGGATTACCCTGAGTGGATTTATAGGAACTGAAGATCAAAGATAGGGTGCATGGGTTTAACAGGATAAGTGAAAAAATAAAACTTTATAAAGTTTAAGTGACGCTCTAACTGTTGATCGTAAATTCTCCATTAAAATGCGGAAAATCCTCATTTCAGTGACTAACCCTAAACCTGTGTGATAATGCACGTAATTTTTTTCATGAAAAAAAAAATGTCGTTTGCATGCATGTGTAGCTGGACGATGAATTAAGGGAATTGGAAAAGAAATTGCACATAACCGAGGACGAGCGTGACAAAGTGTTAGAGGAGTTCCAAAGTGCCGAGGAAAAGCTGCTGACCGCCGAGGAGGTCGCCACAAAGGTATTCAGTGTGCCTTTCCAAGTCTGCATCTAATCACTTCTTTTCTTTCTTTCCTTCTGTCTGTATGTCTTTATGTCTGTTTGTCTGTCTGTCCCTGCGCTCCTCACGCCATGCGCTCTGCTTCCTGCTATTCACCGCTATCACCAAAAAATGCGTAAAATACACCCGCACTCAGCTCGAGGATGATTTGGTAGCTCTGCAGAAGAAACTCAAGGGCACTGAGGATGAATTGGACAAGTATTCCGAGGCTCTTAAAGATGCCCAGGAGAAACTGGAGATGGCTGAGAAGAAGGCCGCAGATGTAAGTATAGAAAGTGAAGAAGTCACCGCAATCCAGCTGCTCACTGCTTCACACACTTTCCCTCTGTCACCTCTTCTAAGTAGACCTGGGTGAACTGGCAAGTACAAGTTATGAATGTTAATTAGCCCAATGACTGTCGTTTCACTCAGGTCTGATGTGTTCACCTTTGATGTCACAAACACACACACACACACACACACACACACACACACACACACACACACACACACACACTGACTGTAATCTGTAACACAAGGAACTCTATAAGAGGGATTTTGTTGCAAGTTAGACCAGACATATAAACCACACACAACTGTACTAAATAGTTTTTTAAAATAGTATGTGGGTTTGGATATAGCCCTAGACTTGGGGCTCTCGCCAGGACTCCTGTAAGGCTGAGCAGCCGGCCTGTTATATTTAGACTAGTGCTTTATATGGTAAAGACGCAGCGCAGAGACTTGGGCTGTCTCTCCTGAGGACTGGACAAAGTCTCAGAACTCTTCATCCCTGTGGCCTCTTTTATTTTAAACATAAAGATCTGCAGTGGGAAATCCCACTGACAGACAGATTGCAATAATTCCATAGCTTTTATATAAACTATCATTTTAGTCATGTTTATACTTTTTACTATCTCCAGTCTTCAAGTCTTTCCAAACACCCAAATATTTCCTTTTGTATGAAATTGTTGTGTTAATAGTAATTTAAGTACATATGAGAAAGTGTATAGTATTATAATAATAATAAAAAGTATACAAGTACTTTATACAAAGTTTATTTTATACAAAGTAAACTTCTGTGTGAGAAAGAGCTTGGTATAGACACATTAACCCTAGTTTGCACTGTACAATACACTTCTTTGGGGGGGGGGGGGGGGGGGGGGTGGATAGCCTATTAATATGCAAGTGTATAACACACACACACACACACACACACACACACACACACACACACACACACACACACACTATAAGGGAAAAAAGTTTGATATTTCCTTTATACCCACCGCTATCGTGTTAAATGGTGCACGTTCAATGCGCCACCTCCCGGTCTAAGGATAACATTGCACCAATTTGAGTTACAGCTGGTAAGCACATTCAATTAAACTGAATATGATAAAATTTCATGAATCTCCTTAATATTAGATAGATTAATTACTTAATTCTTGTGGTATTTTTAAACAAAACGACCGTAAAACGACTAAAAATGTGGTCTGTTTCATCTCATAGACAAAGTTTAGGCCTTCAGTTGAATTAATCTGCCAGTAGAGTGTGCTGTTTATTCGTTTACAAACCCCCCAAAAGTGCCTCCTTTACGCCCAGCACGTTTTTCTCATTCCCAAACGTTTCTTGATAGCACATCAGTACCATTATATCTCATCAGTCCATGAATTGACGGATGCAATTGAATAATAATTTACTTCTTCTTCTTATTATTATTATTATTATTATGTCAAGTGTTGTCATAGCCTATATAATAACAGTAAAAAAGACTGAAATGAAAACTCATTAAGCCATACCGCCAGTCTGGCAGCTCGATGACGTATTTATTTGGGGCGTGGCAACGAAAGCATGGCTACTTCCGGTTTGGGATGTAGAGTCAGTGCTGTGCGTCTTTACCCAAACACTGAATAGGGCGGGTTTTTTTTTCCAAGCGCTACTCGCGTTCCAGGGCGTTTCTGCCCTCTGAACTCAGTGTAAAATAAACTATAATCAATTATAATAATTTCAGTAGTTGGGTAGAATAATGGCTGGATTATCCTCGCTGGAAGCTGTGAAGCGGAAAATCAAATTGTTGCAAGATCAGGCAGACGGAGCTGAAGGGAGAGTGGAGAAGCTGCAGAAAGACTTGGCTGTGGAGAGGAAAGCCAGAGAAGCGGTAAGCGTGTGAGGGCTGAGGGGGTGGAAACGGTATATTCCCAGCTGCTCATCTAGAGCCATCCAAATGGATGCAGGACTGTAGCAGGATGTCCTGTGATGAACACAGTTTTACTAGCTGATTGTTTTGAAGAGGCGCGTCTCGGGCGCATGTGATGCTGCGCAATAGTGATCCAGCGGAATGGCGCTCTGGTACCCAGATCATTTCCCTGCGCAGAATTATTCCATCGTTGTTCGATAATTGGATAATGGTTATATGGTGGTGTTCGTAGGCAGTTCGCGTAGAATGACGTCTGGCTTTGCAGGGCCTTTTAAAATAAATTTTTTTTAAAAACCTGCATGTTTAGTAGTTGTTGACAGCTGAGAGCGCGCAATTCTTTCATTTTTTTTGAAACGAGTAGATTTTCTGTGCGTCTGTTTAAAAGTCATGCAGACCATCTACACGGCGTGTAATATGCGTGTTTACTAATAGACTACATAATCAAGACACTTCCAGTCGTTTAGTGTTTTGGTTTGAGTTATTTTTTAGCACTGAGTAGTTATACTTTCACATAACTGGAAAGGAAAGTGTTTGACGCTCTGTGTGGAAGTCCAGCTTGTAACCATTTGCAAACCAATTGCCTTATAAGGGCAGGATGCGTTGTAATATACCAGGGGGAGGGTCTAGATCAGCCACATTACTGTAGCTGTTTAGAACACAACCAGGAAACAGTTTCATCAACTCTAAAGTGAAGTTACTCAACCAGACACCAGACAATTCACTCAGCCCATCGATATCGGATACAGTTTTAGTTCATTACTAAACACAGGAGTGCAAGGATGAGTCATGTCTAAGATCTTAATCCAGATGTGATACAGAGGACCTGTTTATACCAGCTACTTTCTAGTTCCTGGTCACTGAGAGCACCTGATGCACTTTGGCCCTGTGTAATTCCCTCAGCTGCGAGTCTGTCTATCCATTTGCATAGATTTGCAAAGGGTTGGGCTGGCTTTGCAATTTGACTGTGTACTGCCTATCCATGTGCAGTTAGGCCACCATTTATTTGTAAATTTCTTCAAGGGTTGGACAATTTTAGGTGATACCTGCTAGTTCTGAGTAATATTAATTTATCATGCTCACCTGTTTTACAGTACAGAATAAAGGTATCAAAGTGTACTTTCCTTGTTGTTGAGGTTGTACCACTAAAGATGCATGTTTTGAACCTTTAGTATGTATATTATACCTATAAAATTAATATAAGGTGTATATAATAGAATCTTAAGGACCATTTATGTGCCAAAAAGATAGGCTAGGTAGGCTTGTAGGTAAAAGATCCACAATACAGCTACAAATGGTGTACTCCTTGATGGTACCATCTCAGCATCCAAGAAAAGTACAGTTAGTGCCTTTATTTTTGAGGGTGTGAGATACTGTGAGTATTGACAGCACTTTAATAATACTTGACTGGCTTTCAGAGTAACAAGTAGCTGATTGGACGTTAATGCATTTAGTTCCGTTTTCCTTCCTTATTTCTGTTTGTGATTTTATTTATTTTTGTAGTTGTTTAAAATGGAATTGGAAACCATAATGTGATTCTGCTGTTTAGCTGCTAGTAGGAACTCGAAATGTTGCGATATGTATCATGTATTGTGAAAGTTTCGTCAAATATTGTGCTAGGGTTTTATTTGTATTACCCACCCTGCTATATCTGTAAGTTTATATATGTATATAGGATTGTGCATGCCGTGTATATTTCTACAGTATTCTGTCATTGTAATTGATATAATCTGATGTGAATACAGTGCTTTTTCGGATACACTAAAGGTAGAAATGATGTTGGTTCAGTTCGTGTAGTTTTGTCACTGTAGTTTTTAATTATTTATTCTGCACTATAGAGATTACTCCTTAATGCTCTCTGAGAGCCCCAGTAAAGTGCCTAGCCTTTACACATTGTTTAACACTATTGCCAGCGTACACAGGATGAGAGTAAGGGGGGTGTCGGAGGAAGTTATCTGTCTGCCTCTGTGGGCATTAATTTGCTTAAGTAGCCTGTTTTAGAAACCTGAAGGCCAGGCTCCTCCAGTTCCTTGTGTTTACTGGTTAACATGTCCCATTTGTGTATACATGTTTTGTATACGTGGTGAGAGAAGTGGTGTATGTGTCATTTGTGTTCTTCCCATCTCATGGTGGTTCTTCTGTGGATCTTCCCTAGGCTGAGGCTGATGTAGCCTCTCTTAACAGGCGTATCCAGCTGGTTGAGGAGGAGTTGGATCGTGCTCAGGAGCGTCTTGCCACTGCCCTGCAAAAGCTGGAGGAGGCTGAGAAGGCTGCTGATGAGAGTGAGAGGTGAGCTGTGTAAGATGGTATGCCATACTTTACAACAGATTAATGTGATTAGCGAGAACAGACATACTGCATTCTGTGATATACCCTTCCTCCTCCTTTATCACCACTTGTACACATTAACCACAGTAACAGACTCTGCTGTTGTACTTCCACAAAAGTGACGACATGCCTCCACTTCCTAGGCAGCACTGTACATCTGGTGCCTGTTAAATGACTGTATGTTGGCCCATCGAGAATGTAGTTTTCCAGCTATCACACCCAGTTAGCCAGTAATATTGATATAATAATAATAATAAATATTAATGTCTTAGTTTGTAATTATGAAAACAGATTTTTTTTTTTAATTTTCTGAATCTGTGCAGGATCAAGAAATAACTTAAGGATGTTTCAGCTGTAAGCATTAAGTCATGCTTCTGGTGATGCCACTTTTTGGCCTAAACAGACGTGAGCAGTTTGCGTAGTGGCACCATGGCACAGAATAAACAGCAATTCACAGGGCACAAGGCTGTGTTTCCCTTTCTTTGTTTGCCTCACACACAGCCCCTCTGTGCAGTGTGGCCCCACACCCTCGTACACAGCTGCTCTAGGCAGAGACTTCACTTCAGTTACTAATGCATCATTTTTTTTTCCTCCTTTCAGCCAGTTAACAGTGGACAATTTTCAAAATGGTGTACAGGAATATAGTATTTGAGTGATGGCATAATGTTGGCATCACTAACAGAGTTTAATCTAGGGTTATTGCTGCAGATTGAGTTACCATGACAGAAGACATTGACCGTCATCATACCCTGACTGTATTTGCCATCCTCCCTCCCTACCTCTCCATCTGTGTCACTACTTTCCTCTTTTTTTTTTTTTTTTTTTCTACAGAGGCATGAAGGTTATTGAGAACAGGGCCATGAAGGATGAGGAGAAGATGGAAATCCAAGAGATCCAGCTTAAAGAGGCCAAGCACATTGCTGAGGAAGCTGACCGCAAATATGAGGAGGTGTGTTTTTCGGCTCTCCTACAGATATGCAAGTGAAATGATTGCTGTATTTAAAAAAAAAAATAATAATAAAATAACAACAATAATAATAAGGGGGGGGGGGGGGGGATTACAGAATGACCTCACATGAACTACTCACTCTTGTGGTATTCACCACTTTGGAAATCGAAATTTTCCAAAAAGTTTTGCTACAAAGTTGATCTTTCTCAATACAGTGGAGTCCATTATAGTTAGGTTAGAACGTGATCCTAAGAGTAATTACTGTATTTTGACTCATTCAGAGTATTTTCCTAGTCATTTCTCAACATCACTAGCTTCTAGCTGTGCTAATGAGTAGCCTCAGTCATTAGCAAGCGCCCATATTTGTCAATTCCTTAGCAAATGTTTTTGCAACTTTAACCAGTTTACAGCGAGTGTATGGTATCTTAATAATTAGAAGATGCTAATTTGTATGTCACACATCCTTTTTCAACAGGTTTTAATCCGTTAAAGATGATAATAGGCTTAACATTTGCATGTTAATGTGAGCTATACATATGTAATGTGTATATACTTCATATCCTGGCTTGCGTGTGCTTAGGTGGCCCGTAAACTGGTGATTGTTGAGGGTGAGCTGGAGCGTACAGAGGAGCGTGCTGAGCTGTCTGAGGGGTGAGCCACCTCACTGCTGTTTTACATACAGCTTATATTACCCTACTGACCTGCTATAACAGTGTTTTGCTCGAATTTGCACAATATAGCCACATGCGTCCTATCTTTGAATCCAAAGATTTTTCTGCTGCTGTAATGCAATTGTCTTACCCTTGCATTTTGTTTTTTTTTGTTGTTGTGTTTTTTTGCACGCACTGTTAACTTGCATGTGTTCCCTGTTTGGAATGGTCTTGTGCTGTGCACACGTACTCACAGATGCGTGCGACGATTACAGGAAGAGATCATTGTGCTGGACCAATGCTTTAAGTCATTAAAATCCTCAGAAGAGAAGGTACTGCATATTAACACTAACACTCCGCCAGGCCTCCTCACTCTGAAGTAGCCTTTCCTGTTTCCGTCCTTTAAAACAAGGCTTTGCTTTACCTGCTTTTGCCATTTTAGGTTTTTTTTTTTTCTTCCTTTTTTAACCCAACTAACCAAGCAGGAAGCTTCATACAAACCCATTCAGCATGCATAAATTAGTATAGAATTTATCCTTCACATGTTCATTTTTTGCAATCCTGCTTTGTTGGGGGATTTGTTGGACATCCTATCACTATTTTATATTACTTTTTCTTCACTTTGGGGGTTTTTAATGATTAATTTCCCTTTTCTTTACCCTTCTGTCTCTTTGTCTGACCTATTCTGTCTCTTTCAATCTACGTGTATCTTCTGTCATCTTTATCCTTTTCCTCTTGCCATGTTCCATACCTTCCTTCTCTATTCCCTCTTCTTGCACCCTTTTATGTAAACCACTAGCAAATGTTCTGAGCTTGAGGAAGAGTTGAAAACTGTGACCAACACCCTGAAGTCTCTGGAGGCCCAGGCTGAGAAGGTAGGTGTGATGTCTGTATGATTCAGGCCCCATAAAAACCCCTCTGCCCTAAACAAGCTTAAACTTCCTGCGACATAACAGTCTAGATCAGATCAGAGCTGTCATCAGGTTAGCTAATGTATAACACAAACATGAATGTTCAGTGTGTGCAAGATATTAAAAAGAAAATAAGCAGAGTTTAAAGGAATACCCTAATTTTCCTAGGTTAACACCTCTCTCTATCAAGAATATGTTCATCAGATTGTGTAACATATACCATGGTGCAGGTTTAGTGAAATGTCCTCTGAATCCTGACATTTGATTTTCTCTTTACCTTTATAGTACTCACAGAAGGAAGACAAATATGAAGAGGAGATCAAGGTCCTCACTGACAAGCTGAAGGAGGTAAGATTTTATCACTGTTATCCGAGGACTTTACACACATGTGTGTTTGTGTGTATGAGCCAGTGTTTTCTCTCACCTTAGGCTGAGACTCGTGCTGAGTTTGCTGAGAGATCTGTAGCCAAGCTTGAGAAGACCATTGATGACCTGGAAGGTATGACTTTTTTCAGTGTAGAGTTATGGGTTTATTATAGCTATATAGTTTTATGCTACAAACTGTATAAAGCTTTCATACATTCACAAAAAGCTTCTTGCTTTTCTTTCAGTTATTCTTATTGTTTACTATCTATTCGATAAAACTGTCCGTCTGTGTACAATTCCTTTCCATTTCCGTTCTTTTTGATGGACTTATGGTAATGAATATAGTACAAATCAATATTCTCAGCTTCTGACCTGGCCTTACATGAGACACTCAAGATATTTAGTCTCGTGCCTGATTCTTTTTACCAAGACTTAAACCTAAGCTACCACTCATTCATCCCTTGAACTCCCAGTCATTTGGTTATTCATGCATCCAATGTGTCGTTTTCATAATTGTGGCCCAGTTGCACTCTGATGTGATGTCACTGCTCAAAAAAAGACATCTGTTAGTGGTGTAGGTAATGGAGTATCTCTCTCTTTAAGTTACAGGCCTGTGTAATTGTAATTGGCCTTTCAGTAAATGAACCATGGGCTTGGACATTTACTGTAAAGTATATTCTTAGTACGTTGAGGAATTTAACATGGCATCGTGTTTCATGTTTTATTTTTTTCTAAACTTTTCCCCCTCCCACTCTTCCATGCTTTCTTTCTGTCTGTCTGTTTCTCTCTGGCCTGTCACTCTGCTGGAATGGATGCTTCACCCACCTCTTCACCTCCCTGTCACCTCTATCCTTCCCTATCCCCTTTCCTTTCCCGTCCTCCACCCCCAAAAAAGACGAGTTGTATTCCCAGAAACTCAAGTACAAAGCTATCAGCGAGGAGCTGGACCACGCTCTCAACGACATGACTTCAATGTAATTCATGCACTCCGTTTGCTTATGCCTCTGCCTGCCCATCTTCCCTTCCCCATCTACTCACCTCCTTCACCCAATCACACCATCTCTCTCACTGACTGTGTGATCCTGTTCCTTTAATTCACCAACCGTATCTCCCTTTTAAAAACTTTTTGCTATCTCTGTTACTCCAAGATCAATGGCTGCTGTTACTGTTACTGCTCCTCTTGAAAGATAGTTCATTGTCTGTGGCATGTTCACACCTTTGCACACACTGTTGCAAAGGCTGTGAATGTGTGCCAGTTCATGTAGCTTCCTCTCTCGTACATGTCATGAGTAGTTCTAACTTTGTCATGTGTGAGGAGCAAATATGTAACATGTTCAACAGTGAAATCTGATTTTGTGAAAGCAGTGTATAGTAATGTGCTATAACCTCTGAATGAATTTTACTGGTTTGTGATACAAACAAGGCTTACTCCAGGCTCTATAAAGTGTTTATTAATGATTGATACAATACATATAAGATGCATTGTTAAGCTTGACATTGAGCATGTACATAATTTGGTAAAGTGCAGTACTGTTAAACGGGAAGCATGTACGTGAAAACTGTACTGAGCTACTTCCTGTGTGTATCCTCTGTGACTTGTTTTGTTCCTACTAACATTGCCCACTTGTATGTAGTGTGCTCAGTGCATCTCAGTTCAACATGGCATTTGAGGCTGAGATGACTGTGTACTACTTGGTGTTCTACTTTATGATTGGCTTGTGTGCTGTTCGGTAAGTCAGCTCAGGGGGTCTTGGCGTTTGCCGTCTCTCTTTAGCTATTAAAGTTACACCAGCTGCAATCTAGCTTGTGTGTGTGTGTTCTAGGGTAGTTATAAGTGGATTCTCTCTTCCATTTATGCATTAACTATGACCTTTAGTTTTAGAAAGCAGGTTAATATCTTTAGCATTTTGCAGGGCAGTTAATCTTCCATTAACATCATATAAGTAAGGAATAAAACACTCTGGGCTGTGCTGTTATAGGAAAATAAACTTTTTCACACTTTGTGTCTGATTAGTTTCCTGTAACAAAATGGCCTGAACCGCGTGATTCCTCTTATATCAAAACGTTTTTCCAAAGATTAAAATTTTTAAGTTTACTGAAAGCATGTCGTCATTTTTAACTGTTGCGTTGCAGGTTGTGGAATGTCCGCTAGACAAGTTCCTGTTGTCACTTTGTTAGAGCAGCTATAAACAGTCATTCTCTAGCCAGTTTCTCTGAAAGTTCGATTAAAAAAAAAAAAAAAAAACTCAGCTTGTCATGTTGCCAAGAAACTGGAAAGTTCTTTTCCTGAAGGCTGTGCCATTGTGGAAAACATACTGATTGTTACAAAGCACTGACACCTGAAACTTAAATGTTAAATATCTAATAACAGAAAACGTCACCAAATCACCAAGTTTTCGTTAAATAATAACACATTTCATCATGTGGTGCATCCATTATAGAAGTCCCAGTGAATAAGTTGTTAGTATAGAAATGATGAGTTATTAGAAGAAGTACATTAATATAGAAACCAAAACTTATTAGAACGGGGTACACTGAGAGACTACGATTCCGAATGCATCGTTTGACAGACCATGTGTGTGTAATTTTATACACTCTGAGCACGAGTATACAGGTTGAAAAAGTTGTATATATTAAAATAGTATTAGGAAATTCACGCTGAGCCCTTGTTATCAGTTGCCTGTTGTATTTCTGAAGTGTGAGGCTGTGTGAGAGTGATGCACACCAGTGTGCCCTCTGAGCAATGTCCCTGTGATAGGCATTGTGGGTTGTCTTTGAAGTGCCCCATTTCTTCTCCTTTCTGGTGTGTGCTGTGCATCTTCTCAGCCCCACATTGAGGCCCGTTCATCATTTTCTCTCTGCTCCTTTTCCCTGCACAGATAAATTGTTTACGCCCCATCAAAGACGCCTCCTGTCGGCTGAGCGGCATCACCTTGCTCTCTCCAGCCTTCTGTTCCTTTTTTCCTTCACCTGTCTCTCTTTCCCCTCTTCCCTCATTTCTCTGTCTCCTTCTATCCTTCAGTGTTGGTTTGTTTCCCCTTCTCTTGTACAGAACCTTTGATTCTTTCTGCATTGTGTAAAAATAAACATTCTTCCTTCTATGTAAAACTATATCTCCTCACTTTTGTCCTTTTTCTTTGGTTTCTTTTTTTTTTTGCTGTCATTTTCATTTCTATGTGCTTTTAATTTATTTCTGAGTGGCTATAATAAAATCAAGATGGCCTGCTATTACCTCATGCATTTTATTTCCTTCCTATAGAAACCATTTAAAGGATAATGCTGGTAATATACCTGGAGTGTGTGTTTTATAGGGGACAGCTTACATACACTGTGGCTCAACAGCATTTACATACATACAAATCCATCTTTATCTCCCATTCATTTGTATGAGATTGAGCCTTTTCACAGTCCTATAAGGTGTCACTTCAGTAGGTTTATTATAGAGATTAAATTAAAGCCACTGCATTAACTGTAATACATGCAAATGAAGCCGTAATTGAGGGTTAGCTAAAAGATGCATAAATGTTCTCGATTTAGAATTGTCATAAATGAGCCCTCGACATGATACTACCAGCAAAGGACAGACATTTAATATCAACTGCATTCATTACAAACAGAATTGTTACTGAAATTAATATTTAGTGGTAGGCAAGCAGACAGAGAATATTGAGAGTAATAATGAACAACATATTTGTTTTAATTTGCATTTATTTCACATTGACTGTTACCATGCAACATGGCTCATTCAAGATATTTCACCTTTTTTGAGCAGCAGTAGCATGTCATTTCATACACTGGAAAAATGAAGGAAATGAAGAGTGTGAACATTCATTCATTCAGTTTTATGAGAAAACGACACCTTTTTCTCTCTCTGATTGGGATGATCTTGGTCCTCAGTTAATTAAAGAGTGCATGAAAACTTTGTTTATTGGTGTGTAAGTACATCTCAGATTAAATCTAAATGTCCCATGATACATTTAAGTAATGAACTATTTATAGAAGATGATTTGTATAGTGAATTTAGTGGCATAGTGTTTGTCTTATACTAGAGCACCCATCCCATATTAGTGTGTTTTTCATAAGCTAATTAATAGTCCTCCTTGAGTAGAAGTATTTGTCTTTGAGCAGGGAAAATGCTGAAATGTGCAGGGCAAGGGGCACTCCACGACTAGGGTTGGGAAGACCATGTCACTTCATGGTGTTTTTCTTTTTTTTAAATCAACTCTTTCTCCACAGAGGAATATATTTCACTTTTGTCCATTCTATAAATGTTCTGTTCTTATCAAGGTACAGTCCATCAAACTTGTACTAACCCTTATTCTGCACTTTAGCTGTTCTTTTTTCCCCCGCTCTATTTCACTTTCTTGTCTCTCTTTCTCCCCTAACCTGCTGCCTGACTGCACAGACCGCCTCTACCGGCAACTTGAGAAAAACCGTGTTCTCTCTAGTGAACTAAGACTGGCCTTGAATGAGGATTAAATCTAGTGTGAATTCTTTTATTCTATATTAATAACCAAACGATGTATGATGTACATGCAGATGTGTGGGATTACACCATATTTCTGAAAACTATACCATCTAATATGTTAATCATACTCACAGCCTGGTACCAAGTGTCTGTGATCTAGCACTGTGTTAATGTCTTCAAATCTGCAACATTGCTTATGCACGCCGTAGTTATTAGGCATGCCTTAAATAAACAGACGGAGTGTGTTGCCTTTTAAGTACTGCTCAGTGTCGCATGGTCTCAAAGTTCCTCCTCTGTCTCAGAGAGGAACAAGTACCAATATATTTTATTGCTAACTGAATAACAATGTGTGCATTTATAAAGCAACAGTCTTAACTGGAGTGTATGTTGAACATCAGTTTACCTGTAGTACCTGTGCATGCTCTGTTCTGTCCTACATGATCACTGATGGTATTAATGTTGTTGTTTTCCAAACACTTGATGTTCTAACAGAGAAACTGTCACATGCTAAAGAAGAGAACCTCGATATGAACCAGATGTTGGAACAGACTCTTTTGGAGTTGAATAATATGTGAAACACCTGTACACCTGACGATGGCTGCATTTTGTAACTTTTGAGTGGTTTCCTTTTTTTTGTTATCAAATTGCAAGACTCGGGCCATATGTCATGACATTTTGTTTTACACTAATTGTTTTTAAAGTAACATTCTGGTACGTGTTCATTTTTACTCTGGTTATGCACATGCTTTGTCATTTCCATAAGAAATAGCAAAGTTTGCCAAAAATTGCACTTAAGCCTCAATTTATGCACGTTATTCTGAAAGTGGACACGGTTGAGTCTTAAGCCAAGTATAGAGGAAGTAGATGTATTTTATTAATCCAAAGATTCCTTTAACGTGTACATTTGGATTAGGTTTCCAACATGTACACTGGTGCTACTGTGAAGACAAAGGTCAAGCAGTTTGTAGCTTTTACATGGGAAATCATAGACAATATACATTAGCAGTTCGGTTTAGGGTTTTACTGGGTGCCAGTAGTAGCCCTAGCCAGAATGGTCCCCATCTACAGTGTCTGTTTATTTTCAACTTTTACTCAGTGCAAAATGCCAGACAGCATTATCTTTGCAAATACTGTTTGTTTGGGGGGGGTGGTGGGGGTTGCCCGTAATGAAACCAGTATGGGTCAAATGCCTGTGTTATGAGTTGAAAGATGATTAAATCATATTTGGTTGTGCCTCATACATTTCAAGAGTCATTTTAAATATAGATGTATTAAATGTGTGTCATATCTAAAATGTACAAAGCTAAATATGAATAAAACTACACAATTTTAGATTTTCTAAAGCCTGGGATCCATTTTTACCATTTTAATTTATTTGAATGTGTCAGAGGTAACACAATCATTTTTTGCCCTTTATTACTTTTATGTACTTTGCACGATAACTTCTGTCAGATATAAATAACTTTTTGTCTTCCACATTGTGGTTTATACATTTTGGTAGCTTGGCTTCAGTAGAGTATTATTGCCAACAACTGAAAGTTGTGCTTTAGCCTTGCTAAAGAAAATAATAATAAAATCATGTATTTGAGTGTAACACAGCAAGGATAAAAGTAACTGGTGGTTGCATGAAGGTCAGATGTAGTGCTGTAGTGAAATAATTTGTATACCAGTATTGCAACTTGTACCCTAATGCTCTCTAAACCAAACGCAAACAAGTGAGGAAGGCTTTTTTTTTTCTTTTTTAACCCTGATCATGATGGGTGATATGCTGTTGATGACAACATATCAGGTTAATGGGTTAATAGATGACGAGACATCCTTCATATAACTATGAAACTACACTCACCAGTTACTACTACACCTAAGAATTGATACACTTTGAAGTATGGAGCTACTAAAAGTAGCTGTTCTTAAAAGTAGCTGTACAACATAACACTAACACTGAAATGGAAGTGATGTTGTGGTTTTAAAACCACTGTGTATGCTTACTGGCCACTTCATTAGACACACCTAGCTTGTTGGTAAATCTTGGAGGTGTATAGTAAAAGATAGCACATATTTTTCCATGTTAAGCTTTTTCAACCCAGCAGTGACCGAAAAATTTAAGTCTAAACCCAGGTTCAGCATGGCTTAGCATAGATTCTACAAAGCCTTGGCATATGATTTACATCGTTTTCATACTCCTGGAAAAAGCGGTGAAACGATGCCTCATGATTCCACAATGCAAAAATCTGATTATGTGCATACTGGAAATGTGACTCACATGGTGGATATCAGTATTCTATTAATGCCTCTAACGCAATTGCACTGTTTGAACACCAGAGGTCCCAATCTATGTATCCCCTTGGATTTAAATATGTAGGAAGTACATTGGTCACATGATCGCATTCTTTCATGGAGAGTCTGTGCTTTTACCTGGAATCATCTGGAGGTGTAAAGTCACCAATGGCTCCAAATCACAGTGACAGGCATGCATTATAGGTTATATTGTCGCACAAGCATATTATAAACATTAAAAAGAACGTATTTCAAATTATACCAGCCCCGAGCCACAACAAGCTAAAAAGGCAGCAGAAGTAGGGCATTTTAGCTGACATCGGAGCTCTATTTCCAGTTAATGTATTAACTTTTATGATATGGTGAACCTGTAGTACACAGTTTTTACAGTATTAAACATCTGTTCGTAGCAATAAAAAATATTTTTATACAGTGCTGTAAAGAAGTATTTGCCCCATCCTGATTTCTTCTATTTTTGTTTACAGCTCATACTAAATTGTTTCAGAAATTAAAACAAAATCAACAATATAAAGAACAATGCTTGGGCAGTCTCTTGTCACGATTAGCACCTATATACAAATCCTTATACTCTTTAAGACTAGAATTATACAAATGCGGGTACTTTCTAACCTACACTCGTTTCCGTGTCTTCCGTTTTTTCTTCGACTACCCTGAAAACCAACCGCCATGGTTCACTGTTGCCACCTTGTGGAACAACTAAATAGTGCAAAAGGATTCAATGCGTATGTGTGACCTGCGCGTAGAAAAATCGGGCGGCGCGCGTTCCTAGGGTACGCGTAAGAAGTCAAGTATACGTTGGGTTTAAGGCTCAATATCAAACCACTCCATACTCCCTCTGTACGTGCACTACATAGCGGATGATATTGTGGCCTCTACTTTCTATATAGTGCACTACTTTTACCGTCCAGAGCCATTTTGGAATTTTTGAAAAAAAATATTGAAAACGTACTGTCACTGTATTTGGAATCGAAATATTTTTCAAAGTAAAAGCAAAGTAAAAATATTTCTTTTAATTAAAAGAAAACTAATAATGATAATACCAATACTACTACTAATAATACGAATGATAATAATACTACTAATAATAGTAATAATAGAAACAATGCGTTCTATTTTTAATAAATCATTAAATCTTAATTTATGTGCATTTATTTGCGCTGACATTTACACTCGTAAACATAATCAATTACCCATAATCCATTTCGGAGATATTTATTGTCGCTAGCTTCACGTATCCTGAGTTGTCCGTGGTGAATGGTTATGTTTGCACACCTGTAAACAGAGTGTAACGTTCACGGTTTGTTTTTGTCCAGGCTTGGCGATGTCCCGGCTGTTAAGTTTGTCCCCGGCTGTTATTTTCCCCCGGTGTAAATACTGTCCTCGGAACAGCGGCTCTCTGTCCTCCTGGTCTGCAACTGGTGTAAAGCAGGAGAGTCAACTGCAAGCCGGGAGAGCGACACCGAGGAGGACCCTGACCCTAACCCGGCAGGGGGTTCACTCTAATAACGGTGGAAAACGACGCTTTTGGGCACTAGGCATCGGGACAGGGTTTCTCTTAGCTCTAGGGCTGAAATGTCACGTGTATAGTCGTGAGCGATGTGACTGTGAGTGTGAGAAAACAGTCAAATGTGACAGTAGCTCAAAATACAGAGCGGCCATAGAAATCAGCCGCGACCTCCTTCAGCGGATAAAGGTACAGGTATCATCACACCAGCCTTACTATATTACTCTCTACTATATTACTATTTATTATATTACTCCCTACTGTATTACTCTATACTGTATTACTCTATACTGTATTACTCTATACTGTATTACTCTGTACTGTATTACTATTTATTATATTACTCTACTATATTACTCTATACTTTATTACTCTGTACTATATTAGTCTATACTATATTACTCTGTACTTATTACTCTATACTGTATTACTCTATACTTTATTACTCTATACTATATTACTCTCTACTATATTACTCTTTATTACAGTAAACTTTACTATATTATTCTTTACTATATTAATCTCTACTATATTACTCTTTACTGTAATACTCTATACTATTTACTCTACCTGAGTATCATTTTAAGGGATTTGTTTATAGCTGAGTATACATAAGAATAATAGTATTCTTACTTAATTATATTGAAAAAAGAATGAAAAATTCACTGTTCACTAATTCCATGTTTGATACATTATATAAGTATTGGTCTCATAGCAAACAAATCTGAAACAACAGTGTGTTGTTTTGCCCAGATATCAGTTCAGTCAGTCTCACGTGTCTGCAGTTTAACTTGTATATCGATTTTAACTGTATTTGACAATCAAATTAAACCCATACCATTTTTTATCTGTACCACAACCAGTCTTTATGCTATTGTCTAGTCGTCTCATTTCCCTGCTGAAAAATCCAGTTTATTCAGGCTTTACTACTTCTATCTAGCTAGCTAGTTCATTTGAGCTATTGAAATAACTTAAGGTAACCCTATTTTTAAGGATGAATATCAAATGACTCCCTACTTCCTCTGTACGTGCACTACATAGCGGATGATATTGTGGCCTCTAGACTCTTTATAGCGCACTACTTTTACCGTACAGAACCATTTTGGATTTCGGCCCTCAATTGGTATTCATCTCATTTCCCTCCTGAAAAATCCAGTTTAGTCAGACCAGCTACCATCTGTCAAAACTCAGGCCAAGCTGCTCAGGCCAAGCTGCTCAGGCCAAGAGCATATTTGCCAGTTATTAAGTTATTTTTCAGATTTCTTATTACTTCACTAAATTGAGAACTAGAGGTTTGCAGGGTGGCTTAGTGGTTAGCACATTTGCCCCGCACCTTCAGGGTTAGGGATTTGAATCGCACCTTTGCCCTGTGTGTTTGCAGAGCTTGCGTGTTCTCCCTGTGCTTTCGGGGTTTCCTCTGGGTACTCCGGTTTCCTTTCCCAGTCCAAAGACATGCATTGTATTATTGGCTGATTGCCATTTCCAAATTGTTCATGGTGCGTGCAATTGTCCACCATCTATGGTGTCCCCTGTCTTATTCCCCTAATTCCCTGGAATAGGCTGAAATAGTACTGAAAATGGATGGAAAATGGACAGATGCAAGTTTGAGAGATTCATATTGCCTTAGTATTATTTTCTTTAAAATGTCTGTTCCAAAAACGATTTCCTTTCTTCCAGCACTTACAAATTTGCAAGCTGGTAGCTGTTCAGAATAAACTGGACCCCCCCCCCCCCCCCCCCCCCCCAACAGGTTTGCTCTTTCTACAGTAAAGTACCATCCCAAGTTCCAAAAGCATCATAAAGTTAACTTATTTGGTAGAGAGAGAGCATTGAGTGTGATTTTTTTTAGCTTTCGCTTTTTCTTTGTGGTGCCCTGATTTCATGAAAAATTGTTGTAGTTGAAATGATGTTGTAAGGAAAGTTCTACACACTATATCCCCTGTTTGTTCCCCTCCTTGACTTGAATAGTTACTAATATGCATGTGAATAGTTACTAAATGTTTTAGTTATTAAATGTGAATAGTTACTAATTTGCAAGTGAAAAAAAAAACATGTTAGACCATGTTGACTTGTGTCAGTCAAAATGATGCAGTCTTTTACTTTTGAAATACTTGCATACATTGTAGTGTGGACACTTCTTAACGTTGCAACACTGTCTACAATGTGCTGTTTGCTAACAGGATGAAGTTGGAGCTCCTGGCATGGTCATTGGAGTTTCTGTAGATGGCACTCAAGTGTGGGGTGATGGTATGTAGCTGCATCAGTGCTTATTTAACTTCTGTTCAAGTTGAAACAGTTGCTTTTATAAACTTTTTTTTTTACATTACATCTGATGTAGACGTGTTCCTCCAGGCATAGGGTATGCTGATATGGAGAACAGAGTACCTTGTGGTGTGGGCACTGTGATGAGGATTGCCAGCATCAGTAAATCTCTGACTGCAACTGCTGTTGCTCGAGTGTGGGAAGATGGCAGACTCGATCTAGATGCTCCCGTCCAGAAATACGTGCCCGAATTCCCTGAAAAACAGTTTGAAGGAAAGGATGTAAGATACAACTTCCAGGAATACATATATTTTACCACAATGCTGTTGAATGCTTGATTTTGATTGGTCAGAATGTGTTACTTTACAATAACAGCAGCTCTGACAGTAGTGCCGGCTCCATTGTTTATATTAACGTGCTCCTTCTAATACATTATCGTTTCTATAGTAACAACTTACACAAGTACCTGTATGGTGGATGCTCCACATAAACAGATTTTATATGTGTTGTTATTTAAAAAATATATATTTATTTAGCTTTTTGTGGAAGGAATCTCCAGTGTCACTGCTTTGTAACAGTCAAAAGATTTGCAGGGCTTTGCTTTTTCTCAATAACATAAGCGACAATTTCTTTTCTTATTAACTTCAAGAGAGAGAATGACCATTTATAACAGGTATAACATAAGTGATAATCGAAAGGAAATTGGACTTCTTGGACTATTCATGTATAATTCAGGCATGATGTTTTATTTGTTAGTTAATTCAAATTTTAAATAATTTCATGGCATGGCAATCATGGGATATTGCTGTAGTACAAGAGGGTTAAAACAATTTGTGAAATTATTGGAAAAATGTTAACATGGAGTTGGTAACGGCTCAGTACTTTGCATTATGCCTCATCACACCACCCCTTGGCTGATTATTTCCCTAATAATGAAATGTCCCAGTGTTTTTTATTCCAATTCCTTGTTGTTTTGTTGTGCCCTTAAACCAGGTCATGATAACCCCACGATTGCTGCTGTCTCACTTGAGTGGTATCCGTCACTATGAAAAAGACCCCAAGAAAGTGAGAGAAGACAAAGAGAAAGCAAAACGTCTACTGAAGCCTCCGGAGAAAAAAGAAGAAAAAAGTTCTGGTGAGAGTGAAGGAAAACCCACACTGCAGGACAACAGAACGAAAAGCAAAGATGCAAAGCATGGTAAAAAGAAGAAAGAGTTTGAACAGGAGGAGTACTACCTCAAAGATCGCTTCGAGGGTGTTATCCAGGCCTTGGACCTGTTCAGGGATGATCCACTTATTTTTGAGCCAGGTGAGCTTTATTTGCACTCGCTACACAATGAATTATTTGTGAAGTCATTTGCTCCCTGCAGATAATTAATAATGAAGTACTTGAGTGAATGCATTTTATTTTGCCTAATGCCTCCTGCATCACAAACAACAGGATTATCACATTTGCCTTTCACCTATAGGGTTGGGGATTCGAATCCCACCTCTGCCCTGTGTGTACAGAGTTTACATGTTCTCCCCATTCTTTGGGGGGAGTTTCTCCAGGTACTCCAGTTTCCTCCCCAGTCCAAACACATGCGTTGAACGCTGATTAACATTTACAAATTGTCCATAGTGTGTGAATGTGTGCGCGACTGTGCCCTGCGATGGTTTGGAAAATGGATGAATGGATCGGATGGAACTGTTCTCAGGTATTCTGACCGTGTGGTTTGTGAGAATTAAAAAAATAAAAAATAAAACAACTTTCATGCAGCCTGATGAGTCATAGCTGCTTTAGAATGACATACCATATGGCAAAATTTTACAACCATTATATCATTTTCTGGAAAATAATAATTTTAGATGTAATTCTTAGGCACTATGAGAATTATTTAAAACCCTCAGACTGTGAAACTCCACACTAAAGCACATTAAATGTATTTATATTTAATTACTTGTAATTTTTAGTGATTCTTGTGCTAATTTGTTGGTTAATACTGTATTTTTATTATTCCTGTGATAAGTTTGCAGTTGTCTTGGTACATTGGTCAGGTTTTGCAGTTCGCTCCAAACAGCAAAAGAAAAAGCTTCTTTTCCTCACTGAGTGTTTTCTCACAATGTTCATATTAATGAGTAATCCAACATAGAATAGAGGAGACCTCAAGTGTCGGCATTCCAGAATGCAGTGCAACGATACAACACAGTTTTTTAGCGTTACAGCAGAGACTTTGCTCGGCTAGTTAACGAGCTACAAGATGACGGAAGTGATTGTGCTGATGGCAGTGTTAGCATGAATCTGTAAGCTTTGTAACCCTTTCTGTTTGAGAAGAGTGTACAGATGAGGAGGTGAGAGAGCTGGACAGGCTAAAGCACTTAAGCACTGTTGCATTGCTGTCTTTAGGTATAGATAGGCACCACTGTTTGCAGGCAGTTAAATGGGATTGTGGGTAATGTAAGAAACAGTTAACCAAAGTGAAACTAGATGAACCTGTAGATGAAAGAAGTTTAAATTAAAAAGTCATCTCAGAATTTCATTACAATATAAGTCTTAGATGCAATTGAAGGTCACTTTTTAATTATAAAGATTAATGTGCAAGTCAGGTGGGTGTGGCTTTGTGGTTAGCACATTTGCCTCACACCTCCAGGGCCTGAAGTTCGAATCCTGCCTGTGCTCTGTGTGCATGGAGTTTGCTTGTTCTCCCTGTGCTTCGATTGTGTCCTCCAGGTACTCCAGTTTCCTCCCCCAGTCCAAGGACATGCACTGTAATCTGATTGGCATTTATAAATTGTCTGTAGTGTGTGAATGTAATGGGTTTGCATGCCATGCCATGCAATGGGTTTGCATGCCATCCAGGGGGTCCCCTGCCTCGTGCCTCGAGTTACCTGGGATAGGCTCCCCGTGACCCTGTGTAGGATAAGCGGTATGGAAAATGGATAGATGGATATGCAAGTCATTTAGTGCAGTAACAAAAGAACATCAATAACAATAAACTATTGAAAATAACTACAGGTAGCTTTGGCTGGCCTAGATTTGTTAGTCTAATCTAAAAACACCTTTTAATATATGACTGTGTTGTTTGCTCTCTGTAGGCACTACATTCTTATACTCGACTCATGCATTCACCCTGCTGAGTGCTGTGCTGGAGAGAGCAGCAGGTATGCGTTTCCTGGACCTCATGATGAATATGTTCCGTGAATTAGGCATGCTCAACACTGTGCCAGACGAAAATGACCCAATTATCTACAACCGATCCAGGTAATCAGTGGTTCCTCCTTAGGAAGGTAGATAGGATTAAAGTTGGGATCACATGTGTCATGTTTAAAAATTATCTGGTATGTCGTAATTCTGAGTCTAATGCTGCATTCGGCGAAAGGTCATAACCTGTCATTTCCGAACTCCGACTAGGAAAACCCAAAGAAAACGCCCCTTCAACTTGGAATTCCTACTCAGGAGCTTGAGATGGTGACCTTGACCCTGAGTTTAGCAAGTGGCATCAAATGAACATGGCAGATCACAGCATAAACAGTAAACAACGCAGCACATCTTACCTTTAAAGGAGGTATGCTGTATATACAAGTATTGCTTTATATCTATGAACATATAGTACAGAGACATATTAGCTTGTTCAATCCATAACATTGACTATACAGTTCACGGTTTTGAAGAGGAAAATAGACATCCCATATCACAGTTAGTTGGCTAGCTTGTTGCTAACAAAATTCAAACACGAAGGAGTCCATGTTTTTCCACCAATTTTGTAGCTCAAAAGCACTTCTGTCTAAAATAATGCAATTCCGACTTCCCACGCCCCACCGAGGTAAGTCGAATGCAGCATCATTTGAAAGTAAGGGTTTTCTCTGATCTCAGTCATGTAACTAGTTCCCTACTACCTGTGTAGTGGCTGTCTTGTTCTCAATTTAATTTCTTGTATTTATTCCTTCCTACAGGTATTACCATTACAATAAAAAGGGACGCATTGTGAACTGCCCCTATGTTGACAACTCTTATAAGTGGGCTGGAGGAGGCTTTCTGTCCACAGTTAGTGATCTGCTGCTTTTTGGTAATGCCCTGCTCTACAGCTATCAGGTAGTGGACATGACTGACACGAGCGGCCTCCTGCCAGGCTTCCTCAAACCCAACACGGCTAAAGCTCTGTGGGCTCCTGTGGATAAAACCAAAGCTTCATGGGATAAAGATGGTCGCTATGCTCAGGGCTGGCTGGTGGTGGAGAAGCTGCAGAAGTATGGGCAGTGTCGCATGCGCAGGCACTACGTCTCACACACAGGGGGTGCTGTAGGGGCGAGTAGCGTGTTACTGGTGTTACCCAGTGAGAGTCTAAAGGCTCCAGGACAGACAGGGACTCCTCCTCAGGGGGTTGTAGTGGCCATCATGACAAATATGCAGTCTGTAGGACTCAATACCACGGCACTGAAGATTGCATATGAGTTTGAGAAGGTCAGAGACCGCTAAAGTGGGAGTAGTACATGTCAGGGTATGATTGTAAGTGATTCATTTGTATCTTTTATAGATTTCATATCATAATGCTGCCCTGTGTACTTTGTTTACAGTGTTAAAAGATCAACGAGTGTACACTAAGTCTAGAGTGTAAATCACACGTCGCCATTTCTTTATATTGTGAGACTGATTTTAATCTTTCTTTTTTTTTTTAAATATGAACTGTGTATTGTATACATACATGATTGCAAAATTTGACTGACTTTTTTTTTTGTTCTGTACTGTTTTTAAAAAAATAATAATAATTTTGGTAAGAAAATGTAACATTTATACTATGGTATATGATAAATGAGGTCATAAATTTCATCTAAATTGGTGTGTGTTAATGTTCCCTCTAGAGGGAGACTCCTCTCCTAGATCTTTCTTACAGTTTAATTTCTATAATCTAGAAGACCTTCTTCAACAACATGGGGAATGTAAGACGACATGCAAAACTCTTAACTCAGGGGTACCCAAATTATTATGATGGTAGCAAAAATTTTAAAGAGAGCCAGTCATTTATGTTACACATCCAGTGGGGTCCAAAGGTTTGAAACACACTGGAAATCTGGTATTTAAAATATGGAAATAAACAGGTTTTAGAATTTTTTAATATTTCAAGGAAATACAAGTAAATGTTCAAAGAAAGTAAATGTTCTGTATTTTGAATATTTAATATTAATATTTCTAGGTCCCTATAAAAATGTAAGCAAATGTGTGATATTGACCGTGTTAACTGCTAAAGGTCAGATTTTCTTCATGCTTAATCTCTTCTGTTGAAGCATGTGATCAGACAACACTCCAATGGATTTAATCTAAAATGGATCATCAGGTTTTACACAAACTTGTCATGCCAGCTCAAGTAAACACTATCAATAAAGCAAAAAGGGGTCCAACCAAATACTAAGAAACTCTGAAATTCATGTACATATTCCAAAGATTCTACTTGTCACTCAAGTTATGTAATTATATTATGTATTACATAACAATTATATTACAAATATAATTTGTAATAAAAATTGCTGTATTAAATAAGAAAACACAAACTAGAAGCATTTTCACTAGTGCTCTCAGACTTTTGGACCCCACTGTAGGTATGTTACTAACATGATAAATGTTTGAATGTTACAGTAGTCCTACATTATAAATCTGGATTTTAAAAAAAAAAATGTTTGGTGGTCAAAGCTTATTGTCACAGAAAATGTCCATTTGGGGTCATTTGCCCAAAAAGTTTGGGAACAGCTGCGCTAACTTTTGTTCTGCAGTAACTTTCACCAGAACAGAATAAAGTATGAATTGAATGAAGCTCAAATCAGTGAACATATGGCTGAGATCAGGAACAATTTTTTTACGCACTTTTGCAATATGTTGTCAGAGGTTATGTCCTATCAGCCCCAGCTATCAATCATTGTTATACTGATTCAGAAGGATTCGCCAAAAAAAGGGAATTAAAAAAGAAAACAAGAAACAGCTTAAGGTATGATCCTTTTGTTTGTTGTAATAGATGTCCTAGAATTGTTTTAGGATTGTGGGGGAAAACAACCTTTTTAATCTTCAGCTATCTCAGCAGAACTAGCTAATACGCATTGTCTTTATTTGACTAAAATAACCAGTGATAAACACACATGTATGTTAATACTGCTAGATTTTTATTTTCTTGACATGATTTTCAAAAATCTGTAAAGAGTTTTTTAAACCATTACATTCAAAGATTTTTCTTTTCACTGTCAGAATGAAGAGTGGAATATAAAATGTATTATGTGTTTTAGTCTGTTTTTGAACCTGTACCAAAATTATTATATGTGTGTAAAATTGAAGAATCCATGATTATATGTGGCATCAGTAAGACATTTTCCTTAAAGTTTATGTTGCCAGTAGGTTCAAACTGACGAGAGTAATAACTTTATTTGAAATGTATTACATTATTATAATATTTCCTTATCTGGAATATAATCTTTAGTCTGAAGAGATTAATATGTTAAATTCTTTTTGAAAAAAAAAATTTTGAAAATAACTATTTACATGTGTCACTTTAAATATTAAGAAAGTATTAAGATATGCCTCAGAAGTCGATTTATATCCTTCAATGAGCTCATTCATACTGCTCAATGTTGGGCTCATGGTATGGCCCTTGTATTTCTTGATGCTTTCCTTTGCACTCTGCAAAGAAAACAATATCCTGAATTATTTTAGGGCATGTAATAATGAGAAAACCAGATTTAGAAACAGCACTTAAGCAAACATTTGAAAGATGTGTTGCTTTACCAGCAAGATATCATTTAAACAAGTCTGACAGTTTTAATACAATTACAAGATCCAATTTAATACAATAATCCCCTGTTGCTATAATGAAAATGGTAAATATCCAAAAAAATATATATATATACAGTGGTATGAAAAAGTATTTGCCCCACCCTGATTTCTTCTGTTTTTGTGTATCTCTCATACTAAATAGTTTTAGATCTTCAAATGAAATACAACAAAAAACAAAAGCAACCTGGTTGTGCCACCTTTAGAAGCAATAACTGCAACCAAATGCTTCTGATAATTGGAGATCAGTATATCTAGGATTTAGTCCCATGCTTTAGATCATTGTCTTGCTGCATAATCCAGTTGCGCTTGATAGTGTCTGTGCGCAACCAGTGTCTTTCTGATAGTGGAGTCATGAACAGTCACCTTTATTGATGTATAGTTCCTTTTGATGTTGTCTTTGGCTCTTTTGTGACTTCCTCGATGAATAGTTGCTGTGCTCTGGGAGGAATTTTGGAAGATTGGCCACTTCTGGGAAGGTTAACTACTGTGCAGAATTTTTCCATTTGGAGATAATGGCTCTCATTTTGCATCCTTTGGAGTCCCAGAGCCTTTGAGAAAGCTTTGTAAACCTTCCCAGACTGATGTATTTCAATCACCTTGAATTTCTGGAATTTCTTTCAACTTTGCCACAGTTTGTTACTCGGTAAGCTTATTAACCACCTTCATGCTTTTGAAAAAGTTCTATTTAAGTGTTGATTTGATTGAACAGTGTTTGCAGTAATCAGGCCTGATTGTGTCTAGTCCAGCTGAACACCATTATGAATGCAGTTTCATAGATTTGGGAATTAGTAGCTATGGGGGCAAATACATTTTCACACAGGCTCAGTTGGTATTGGATAACTTTTTTGCTTCAATAAATAAGATTATCATTTAAAAACTTAATTTTGTGTCTACTCAGGTTGCCTTTGTTTTATCTTAGATTTTGTTATATATAAAAACGAGAAATCAGCATGGGGCAAATACTTTTACACAGCTCTGTATGAAATGCGAAAAGGGATTGGTGACTTTTGCTTTTCATTTTTTAACAAGTTCAGTAGTGATATTTTGTTCTTCACTCACTTGCAGATGTAGTAGATGATCACAGCCAGCACCAGCAGGATGAGGATGAGGAGGATGACGATAGCAACGATCATGCCTGTGTTAAAGCTGTTGTCTGATGTGCTCTCCAGTTGGAATTGCTCACACCTGCTGCCTTCATAGTTGTTATTGCATCTGCAAGGGAAAGTGATCTCATTGGTCCATGCAGTGTGAGTAACAATAACAGATCTTGCTCATTAAGGTAAACAAACTTGATATACAATGCCGCTAGGAGGTTTGTGAACCCTTTACAATGTCCTGTATTTCTGCTGAAATATGATCAGACCTACATCTAAGTCTTAAAACTTAAAGAGAACTCAATTAAACAAATGATGCAGATGTTTTTACATTTATTTATTAAGCAAAATTGTGATGAAATGTATGACCATAAGCTTAACCGTAAGTCTGTCATTCAGCAAGACAACGACCCTAAGCACACAAGTAAATCTACAAAGAAATGGTTAAAGCAGAAGAAATTTCACATTTAGGAATGGCCAAGTTATAGTACAGACCTAAACCCAATAGAAATATTTGGAATTACCTAAAAAGAGCAGTTTATGCAAGGAAGCCCACCAACTTCACTGAGTTGAAGCAGTTTTGTAAGGAGGAATGGGCCAAAACTGTTTGGAAATGTTTGGTTTAAACTGTTGAAATGTTTGGTTGAAGTTATTGCTGCTCAAGTGGGTTACACAAGTTATTGAATACATAGGTTCACATACTTTTTCCAAGAAAGATATTTTGTGTAATTGGGTCCTCTTTAAATAGTTTTAGGACTTAGATGAAGATCTCATCACATTTCTGGTTTGCAGAAATACAGAAAATGGTAAAGGGTTCACAAACTTTCTAGCAGCACTGTAAATGTATGTTACATGTGATATAATTTATGTATATGTATATGTGTGAACATAAGTGTATATAAAGTCTTCTGTATGTGAAGAACAGTGGACTATATATACATACATAGAAAATAACTTTGTGTGATAACTAATTAGATGATGAGATGATTAGTAATTATGTTAAGTTGTTCCAGAAAAAAAAATGCAGATTCTGTTGGGTGAAACTAAAACATTTTGAAATCCTGTTTAATCACCAAGCTCAACGTTATTCTTTATAACCATATGTTTGCAGCTATTACTGAGGAAAAAAAGCAAACAGTGCTTACATATACACTAAGGGTTCTCAACCTTTTTTGACCAGTCACCCTATATTAAGTCCCTAAAATTCTCATGATCCCACACATCCATCATTTTTGTGAAGCCTTAAATGATAGGTATTTGAATATTCTAGGTGCATTTCTGTAAAATAGACATAGTTAGGTAACTTTCTTATTTAAATATTAAGTTGATCACACACATTCACCCTCAGACAATTAATCTGAGTCAGTCCACCTACTGGCAGGTGGACTGGTAACCAGTCGGTAGGTGGAAGGAAACCGGAGAACCCGGAGGAAACCCATGTGGACAATTCGAGAACATGCACAGGAACTCCATGCAGACAGTAACCTGAGAACACGATCAAACCAAGGAGCCTGGAGCTGTGAGTGACAACACTCCCTGTTACTTCACTGTACCGCCCTCATTGTTACTGTATTACACTGATATTTTCCAACATATATGTGGTGTTTCTGCACATGCAGGCCAACCCTTTACATTTATTTGTCTTACAATGAAGAGGGGAAGATCACAAATGGGTTCTTACACATTTAAGAATACTTTTATAAATCATTATGTCTAAGAGCTCACATGTCAGGCCATGATAGATGAAATATTTTGAAAGCTCACATTTCATCTTTGGCCAACTTCAACTTTGACCAACTTTTATCCAACTTTGGCCCTGGACCAACCATACATCACACAGTGCTAGCAAATGGTACCAGTAATTGGGTTTGTTGGCTTAGTTGTTGGTAATATGTAATAGTATGTGTATGACCGTGAAGCCCACTTTACACCAGGGAGTAGGGCATTTATTATTTTATTTCTTGTACTGACTGTCAGAGTGTTATACACAAGCATTACCACTTTTTTTTGTAAATTTTTAACTTTTACAGTGATAACAGAATTTTCACAAAATTTATATTTAACCAATGCCAAAGCACATGCTTCTGCAGAATGCTATGGCCTAAAATATATCCCTTGCACGGTTTAGATTATGTTCACATGCTGCAATAGCATGAACATTGTATTTTGTCATGTTTCTAGCTAAACAACTGAAATACATCTCAGGCGCCTGGTGTAACTTGTAAACAGGAGCATATTACATGCGGAATAACTGCTAAAATGGGTTTAAGAGTTGCTCTAAATTAGGCTCCTGAAGTAAGTACATTTCAGATATTTCGCTGAAATGTTCCATAAGCCAAGTTTATATGCATAAAAATCTATAATAAGAGTTGGTCAAAATCTTCTGCAACCCCATTTGAGGTGGTTAAACTTAGAAACGAAAGTTCACCTGCTGCCTTAAAAACATTAGTGAACTCAGCTTAAAATAACCGTTGTTTCAACTCAAAAAGTTACTTTTACAAGTTTTACAAGTCAAGACAATGGATTACTTTAAGGTTACTTTGTGAAAACTTATAAACTTAAGTTCAATTTCCAAAACTTGTCATGACAATTAGAGTTAAAGAGAAGAAATAAGTTAAAATAATGTGGCTGTCATGTTTTACAGTGAGGTTGAGAAACTATTACTTACAAACAGGTGAGCATGGACATTGAGGGTATTTTAAAGCATTTTCCTCCATTCATGCAGTAGGATGCATCTGACCCAGTGCAAGGTTCACCATGATCTAAAAAAGACAAAAGAGCAAATCATAAGTCTGGATTTATTTGATTATTGCTGTCACATTGTCTGATAGCAGTAAACAGCATGTGATGCCTTAGAATGTAACACAATGATAATTAAAAGTTATTGTACAGTTGTGTGCAGATGTTTGCATCATGAGTGCTTACTAGGTTGTTAATATAGGAACTTGATTGCAGGTTCTCTATACATATCAGAACCTTATATTAATTTAATGGTGTTTTCTTGTTGAATACTCTTCTAAAAATCTAAAAATCTGTCTATTACAGCAGTGGAGTGTAGGTCAGCAGTTACCTTTATTAGAAAGCTCAAAAGTTTGCATCCCTGTTGACATGTTCTAGTTTTATATATTTGAATGTGACTCATTGAGGTGTCTAATGAGCTGTGAACAGGTCAAGGTAAGCACTAGTGGCCTTCTATACAACACTTAAAACAGACAATACAGTATTAACCTTTCACAGAGCAGAGTATAATAAAGAATCCCTGTGTTTAGGGATACCATTAGCAACAATGAGAACATTAAATCAGAAATAAACATAGACAAACATCATTTTGATGTATGCAAACTGCTGCACTCAACTGTATAATAAATGTGTATTTGTTACACAGATTATATGAGGTTTGAAGGTTATGCATTCTTCATTTTACCTGCCATCATTACAGGTTCAGATGAACTCGTCACAGTGGATGTAGTTATTATCTTTTGCTTCCACCTGACAAAACATCATGTTAAGTCTATCATCTCAGATTGGCCATAAATAAATATGTGTATATACATATTGATAATGATAAGGTTATGTCTGACTTTATGGGCAACAATGAGATAATGTTATAAATTAATTGTTTACATGTCACCAGATAGACAGTATGTGAGACGTTTTACACAATGATATTGCTTAAAGTATAAAAAGACAAGTTAAAATTTAGTCTCTGATTTGACTTTATTGAGAATCAAAACTGTATGCTTCAATATCTTCAAAATACACAATAGTCATCCAAACTAGTTCTTGATACCTAAATGTTTCTTAATTACTTAAAACAGGACATTTTGACAAAAGCTTACATACATTAATATTTTCCATTAAAGTAAACATTTCTGCCAAAGTAGAAACTTCTCTATTGAAATGAAAAGGGTGTGTCTTTGTATCAACCTGTTCTGTGTTCTCTTTACAGAGCAGTTTTGCAATTTTATGAGTAAACTCTGGTGTGACATAGAATGAGATTTTTAAGAAAATCACAACAGAGAATGACTTACCAGATAGAGCGACTGTAGGCAAGTTTCTTCAGAGTGACATATCAAAAAGAATGTCATTGTGGCACTCAGAGTCACACAAGCGTGCCCTGGGCGTTTACGTTTGAGCCTAGAAATGTTGTGGTTGCTGTTTGTCCACATTACTTCAGGGTTCAGTTTACACTTCCTATCATGAGAAAAATGCAGTGTGAACTAACAATGATTTTGTTAGTTCACACTGCAATCATTTGTCACATTACTTCACACACTTTTTGGACTCTTCTTTTCCAAATGTACCTATTTACATGGAAAATTGAACATTTTAGCTAATAATCAGCCAGGATGTGTTGAATAATTAATTAAAAGGGGCTGATGGCTGTCGTTTTGAGACAGATCTTGAATCAGTGTGGAAGCAATGAGAAAATACTTACACGACTTTCAGTCAGGTGGGGTTGGTTAAACACCTGCTTGTATCGAGACTTTACTTCAGGCTTGAAGCAGACCAACTATGTCAGGTGATAGTTATGACTGCTATGTTTAAAATCTTGTGAACATCACAGGTATGTATGGAATTTTAGGAACTTTCTTAACTAAAACCGTTAGAAAGGGCAGTCAAACACAGCTAAAACCTTTTGTGGTTTGACGTGTTTAAAAAAGGACATTAGCCAGACATAATTAGGGGTTTTGTAACCTTTCTGTTAGTCAGTATGATGCCCTTCACCACTGGGCCTGCACTTATCATTGTGAAGCTCCTGGTTGCCATTGAACACCATGTTCATTATATTTATTTTGTTCAATATGAATTATAAAAGGACATAAAGCAGAAAGTACTCAAATTATAGACCTTCAGCCATATTTCAGGTGTCACCAGTATAACACGTCTTGATGATGAATGATCTTGAAGTTCACGAAGAATTAAACAATGAATGTAAATGACTATCTTAATATTAGATGTAAGATATGATATGCAAGTAACCATTTATGGGATTAAAGAGCCAGTCTCTCACTATGATACATATCACCATTTTGGCAATAACATACTGAATTTAATATTTTACAAATCGTATAAATGTTATGTTCTTTAGGTGTACCTTCAGTGGGGATTTTGATGTTTAAACCTTATTATATAGGATTATGGTACTCCAGATGATGTATGTATCTGACATTTGGCAGTAAGAAAGATAGTATAGACATCAGAAATATTAGGGAAATGACAGTATACCATTTCACAGATATTGCTGATGTGCTTCCACAGACAGAGCTCACTATCAATCACCACTCCTAGATTCTTAACTATTATACATTACAAGACATCCACAACGTGATTATGTGTGTGTGTGTGTGTGTGTGTGTGTGTGTGTGATCTGCATTGATGAAAGTATAAATATACATTAATTACACTAAATATGAAACATGCAGCTGGATGACATATTCACAGAAAAAAATTGTGTCTCTGCTGCATTTTGCTGCCATTGTTGGGTCCAGTTATCTCCGTAGAGAAAAGAGTTACTGTAAATAAATATGAAGTTATTCTGACTGATCACTTTATCCATCCATCCATCCATTTTCTGTGCCGTTTATCCTACACAGGTTCGTGGGGAGCCTGGAGTCTATCCCAGGGGACATGGAGCACAAGGCGGGGGGCAACCTGGATGGGGTGCCGGCCTATCGCAGGGCACAATCACTCTCTCTCTCTCTCTCTCTCTCTCTCTCTCTCTCTCTCTCTCTCTCTCTCTCTCTCTCTCTTGCAATTTGTTTTTTAATGACCGCAGTATAAGAATATATAATAAGAAGCAGCATGTGATGTCATCACAATGCGCATTCAGCAAAAGCCCTCTTCAATTCAGGTGCATCAAACATGAGTACAGCTAGAAGGTCTCATTTAGCTACCAACAAACATCACTGCAAATTCAAGTACTTTTCCCACAAAAAGAGCACAAAATCAAAATCAAGTATTTTTTGGCTGCAAAACTCCTGTGCAAAATCCTGTACGGACGTTCAGTATGAGCATATTGTAAATCATAGTCTTGGATGAGCACAGGATAGTCATTATCATTACAGCAGCAGTTCTTAGGTACAAGTCTACAGTATCCAGACAAGAGTGTCCACTGAATCAAGGGTGAGTAGTGGGCAAAAACAGGTTTCGGGAAATATTTAGGGTATCCATGTGGGACCGTCCAGAGCAGCAGAATGTGAGTCACAAGTGAAGAAAGTAGAGCATTAGTATGAATCAGACAAGTCCAAAGAGTGTGAGAGGACACACAGCAGTAGAAACGTGTCAGGATCAGGCACAGTTTAGAAAAGCATCAATTCAGACAGAGAGAAACTACAGATTATGGTATGTCTATTCTACACTGGTTTAAGAGGAGGCAAGTGGGGACTATTTAAAAAATTAAGCCTTTCCCGCCAAATCACCATGGCAACGTTGGCATGACGTTTACCGACTATCACCCGTTGAGTTCTGCATTAATGTTCTTTATTTTTCATGTAGAACATGTGGAAGTTAAATTACACACACACACACACACACACACACACACACACACACACACACACACACGTTTATAATGTCAGTTGAATCACGACCTCTTTTATCCGTGATTGAATGACAAACGTTTACACCAATTGGCATAGAGAAGTGGCTGTCATCATGTTCTTTCTCCACTAGGCGAAGGAGGGGAAACGTCTGTAGATACGCAGCTCGACTACTCACATTTCAATGAGCCGAACAGTATTTTGAAGGACTCGAGCTCACTGAGAAACGCACGTTTAACTAAACTGCTCGACACTCCAGCATGCAGCGATGGCTGCGTGTTTACCAGGCGCACTCGTAATCCAGCGGACAGCTGTTGGTTATTTCTGAGCAGCTGGACTCTGGGTTTTAATGCTCGGTTGGACACGCGGAGTCCCCAGAGTGATTGTCGGGGAAGCCCTCATCCCTCATCCTCACACTGAGCCGAGCAGGCACACAATGCCCTCCTCCCCCTCCTCCTCCTCCTCCGCGCTCACGGATTCTGCTGATGCTGATCCTCTCCGTTTACTCGCCAGCGGACTGCTCACAGCATCTCGGTGAACGATGATCGCATTACAGATCGGGCTCGGTAGTCTTGCCCTTTTTTTCTTCGGAGGTGCAGAAGAAGCAGAATCAGAGCGGATGCTTGGCAAGGATAACAGTCGCAGCCTACACACAGAAAGCTCTGAGCACCGAGCATCGGCTAGGCACACATCTCTATCATCCTCCTCCTCCTCCTCCTCCTCCTCAATATCATCATCAGTATTACTAGAGCAAGAGAGACACGACTGAACTTCCGATGATGTATTTAACAAAAAGGTAGGTTTATTGGTTTTTAAATAGGCTACTTATTTTAAGATTTCTTCATCTAGTGAGTGTGCTAATTACTCTTCCTCCTCCTCCTCCTCCTCTTTCGTCCTCACTGCCTCCCCCTCTTATTGTACCCATAATTGCTTTCATCAGTGACCGTTTGTCATCATGTTATTTCATTAAACCCAATGTCGACGGATAACTGTGTCAGGAAGCCATGGCCTTTAATAGCGACACATCCTTGGCTCTTTTACTCGTTAGTGGTAATGCATTTAATCACAAACACAGTCATTCGATGCTTTAGGCCTTGGAAAATGAAAGATATTTAAAGACATGCCTTTTATCACTGGCATATATTTTGGGTTTGGTCTGAAATTAGGTTTCACAGGGAAAAACTTCAGACATGGCTTGTCGCCTGGGCTGTATGAGTTTGCTGTAAAACGTAAAGCTTGTGTTGTGATCAGGAAAGGCAAGTAAAGGTATATAAACACTATGAAATAAAAGCATTGCCATAGTTCCTACAGCAAAGAGTCCTGTTTTTGCATTTCATTTGTGCCAGCTGAAGTGTGACAGTGTGTGGATCAGTGATCAGCTGCTAAAGTTTCAGTGTGATGTGGAGGCAGGAGAGGGAGCTGTGTGTGCTAGTATACTGCCCAGACCTGATAGTGCCACTATCAAAAATAGGTCATCTTCCTCTCTTTTTACCTATGACAGAAAATTGTTTACATGTTATAGAAAGGCGCTTTGTATATATGCTGGAGAGTAGAATTTTAAGTTTAGCTTTTTACTGTTAATCTGTCTTGGTTCCATCAGTTGGAATGCTAGTAAACAACAATGCAAATCCAATGTTTAACCAATTTAATACAATACTAATACTCAGAGCTGTGAATACTCATAGGTAACACTTTAGAATATGGATACGTCATTAATGATTAACTACACAGGAAGAAATGAATAACGCAATATTAACATTCTACTAACTACTATTAACTAACTAGAAACTCTGATTAACAAATTAGTAAGTAATAGTGCACAGATGAATGCTGTAGTTCACTGTTAGCTAATGAATAACTACTATTTCTTTCATTCCTCCTAGAGAACTACTAAGAAACTATTAATAACTACTATTTCTTTCATGCCTCAAAGAGAAATTCCGTTACTACACACAACCTTGGGGTAACCATGGTCAATCAGCTGTATTTTCCCTCTCACATTGCTAATCTGACACGCTCATGTCGATTTCTCCTTTACAACATCAGAAGGATTCGTCCATTTCTATCCATACAGGCCACTCAGGTGCTGGTTCAGTCTCTTGTCATTTTGAGGCTGGACTACTGCAACTCACTCCTCGCAGGTCTGACTCTGAACGCCATTCGACATCTGCAACTGATCCAGAATGCAGCTGCACGACTGGTTTCCAATCTTCCTAACTTCTCCCACACCACCACATTGCTACACTCCCTCCACTGACTTCCTGTAGCTGTCTGCATCAGATATAAAACACAGATGCTTGCCTACAAAGCCAAAAATGGACCAGCACCCGCTTACCTCAAATCACTTATCACACCCCGCACTGCCCCACGCTCCCTCCGAACCTCTAACACTGCTAGATTGGTGCCACCAGCTATCAGGGTACAAGGAAGGCATGCATCAAGACTCTTCTCTGTTCTGGACCTAGGTGGTGGAATGAACTTCCCTTAGATGTCCGAACAGCTGAGTCACTGGCGGTCTTCAAACCACGTCATAAAAACCTACCTCTTCCTAAAGTACTTAAATTATTCACTTTTCATTTAAAAAAATGTTCGTGTGTTTTCTTACTATATTACCTCCCAACAGAGTTTTAAGACTGATGGTATTTTTTGTCCATGACCTGGTGAACCAGTATCAGGCTGTATTTATTGATAGAGACTTCAAAGCACTTCTGTAAGTCGCTCTGGTTAAGAGTGTCTGCCAAATGCCATTAATGTAAATGTACTAAGAAACTATATTAATAAGTACTATTTCTTTTATGCCTTCCGGAGAACTACTAAGAAACTATATACAGTTTCATAAGTAATACGAAACCACTACTGTTAACGAATAGACAAGATTGTTTACATAATCAATAGGTAATAGCAGACTTATGATTTGGGTAAACTGTTAATAATTAGTACATTTTATCATTCCTCCTAGAGAATGATTTACTAACTATGGATCATTGTAAATAAATGGCTTTTTAAATGCACATTTCGGGACCTTACTCCTGTGGCCACTTTTCCGTCATGCCTTTGAACTTTACCCAGATGAGGATGGGTTCCTTTCTGAGTCTGGTTCCTCTCAAGGTTTCTTCCTCATTTCATCTTAGGGAGTTTTTCTTTGCCACCGTTGCCACCGGCTTACTCAATAGGGATAAATTCACACACTTAAAATCTGTATCCTGTATTTTATATGTTTCTGTAAAGCTGCTTTGAGACAATGTCCATTGTTAAAAGCACTACACAAATAAAATTTAATTTAATTGAATTGAACTTCACTTTTTCCACATTATTATTAATACTTAAATAACGAGAAGACAGCTTAGGTCCACACTTGTCACTGAATCACTAGAGAGTCATGGAGACTACTGGAACATTTCAAGTCATCAGCCATATCCCAAATGCCAGACAAATTGTAACCTATACAGTAATTTATTTATTTAACATGCCTCACAGGAATATATGCTTCTATGTAAGAAGAATCTATATGGTATATGGTAGCCCGAAAATAATGACTCAAGTGTTACCAAATCCTTCAGAAGTTATTACTAACCAAAACCTTACAAAAACTTCAAAAGCTTACAGTGACTTCAGTGTTTGGTTGCACGTGATATTTATTCATCATAACTGTGGGGAAAATGCATAATATTTAGTTATTTTTTTTCCGTTCCCTCAATGATTTACATATTTGCATATCAGTAATCACGACATATTAAGACTCACACTCAGTTTGTTTCATTCAAATACTTTATTGATTCCAGTGCATCATTGAACTAGTTGGAATGCACACATTCTACTTTATGTTGTACACACTTTTGTTAATACAGTTTTCCTTAAGTTGTGGTTGTGTTGGATGAACTGAGGAGTGGATGGTTGCCTTGCGGAATCTCCGATGGGGTCGGTGCGCATTAAAGGCTGACACGCCGCATTCACTGCTATTTTTAGTGGAAGTGTTTTGTTTCCCCCATGTGTGTATAAAATGGACTAGTCCGTCTGTATTGCCGCCTGTGTTGATTTATTTGTTTGGTTCTGTTCAGTCCTCAGCTATTTCAGTTTAGTTCTGTTCAGTTTGTAACAAATTGAATATGGTGTGGCCCACGTTACAAGTTGATCTCTGTTATATGTCTATATATTGATTTTGATTATTTGAATTCTTTGTAAATATATATTTTGATTCATTAAACTCTTTTTTTGGGGAAACTGTGTCCCTTGTGCCCTGACTGCCCTGGTCCCTCACAAACAGCTTACCCAAATCATAAGTCTGCTATTACCTATTGATTATGTAAACAATCTTGTCTATTTGTTAGCAGTAGCAGCTTCATATTAATTATGAAACTGTATATAGTTTCTTAGTAGTTCTCCGGGAGGCATGAAAGAAGTAGTACTTATTGATTAGCTAATAGTGAACTACCGCATTCATCTGTGTACTATTACGTACTAATTCATTAATCAGCGTTTTTAGTTAGTTAATAGTAATTACTAGAAAGTTAATATTGCATTATTCATTTTTTCCTGTGTAGTTAGTCATTAATGATGCATCCGTATCCTAAAGTGTTACCTACTCATACTGACCTGATATCCTCAGAGTAACCAAGCTGACAGTTTGCAATCATCTGATGACAATTTGCAAATGCAAAACACCAGAGGTGTAATGATGGCCTGCTTTAAGACAGTTTGTGTCCTCTGTTTATGTGCATGATGTGTGTCATGTCAGTCAACATCACACACATTCATGGCATAAAATACATCAGTGGATCAGATCAGCAAACATGTAAAATATAATTTGGTGCCATTGCAGTGCTTCATGTGAACATGGGCTTCAATACCGATACTAAGTACAGCCCAGCAAATAAAACATTTCAGACATCAGTTTGACTTAAGCCAGTGGATAGTGTACAGGCCATGTGTGATGATCACTTTATTTTACACCTGCGATCATTTTTAATTCAACTTGTTCAACAGATTCAACAGTGGTCTGTGGTCTCCTTATTCTGCTCTCATGTTATGAACCATTATACACGTCCTGTCATTCCTAATACTACTATTGCACTTTTATATAACTGTATAACTATACACGCCTGCATGATCATCCGTAATTGAAAGGTCTGGGCCTAATTTCTGCACTAATTCCCTCTCAGTTTCAACCTTGCTATTATTCAGCTTCTGATTTTGAGCTCAGCTTTGGACGCTTGGATTTCACAATTCACTAAACTTTCATCACAACACTTAAATAATTGAAATGAGTGGTAATTGAGTTCCACAGATGCTTATGGATGCTGGTCCAGATTGAGTTTGAGACCTTCATCATACCTAGAAGAAAGAGTGTCACACCACCAGCTCAGGCTTTGGATAAAGCTTGCTATGCTGAAAATAGTGCTGTTTGTACAATAATATGCCCCCATTTCCCTCATGGCAGTGCTGTGATCAAACGTCACTAAAGCCCTTACGCACTCACTCGGTGCTCACACATGCATTTCATAGTGAGCGCAGTAAGAGGAAAGGAGTACGGGGAATTCTTAATAGGCTGATTTGGCCAGAGCTCAAATGTGGCATGTCCAGGTTAGGATTTATCCAGAGGAGCTGAAGACTTTTACATGAAGTTTCAGTAACTTAACTAGAATTAATACCTATATATATATATATATATATATATATATATATATATATATATAAAGTGTGCATGGCAAGAATCACATAATTGCTGCAGGGGGAGATAAGAGCCTATTTCCTAATTTCCATGTCTCAGCAAGGTCAGATGAAATACAATGGCTCAATCTAATATCAAATCATTGCATTTGTAATTGTATGCCCTTTTGTAGAATCAAAAAAGGTTGGGTGAGTTCCAGCATAAAGCTACTATAACTTTATTATAATCTCAGTTGTAAAGGAAAAGCTGTATTCATTATACTGATGGTTCAATTTCACAAGCCAGTACCTCATTTCCCTTGACTGATTAAATAATCTAAGCCACAAATGTGTTTTAACACCTGAGTATGTAGCTTTAGTTGCACAGTTATCCATCACACTCTTGTTACTGTGGCACATATATCTTGATTTTGTTAAGCATTTTTTATTTGAACATATAAGTATATGTTTTGTTCTCATTACAGGTTTGGTATGCGTGTGGTCATCCCCATCTGGAACAACTAGGATCTTCAATTTAGGAGAAGTTTTTTATTTTATTTATTATTTTATTATTATTATTATTAATTTATTTGTTTATTTTATTTTTGTGGGGAGGAAGTCTGGTCCCTGTCCACTGCGGTCTTCATCATGAGCCACCCACAGTAAGTAGGCTACAGTTTGCACCATCTATCTGATAAGGAAATATGTCAAGTAAGCTACCAAGAGCAAGTTAAAATGAATAATGCTATTGTCTGCATTGCGCACTTAAGTATAGCAGTATGTCCATGAATATATGTATGTACAACTCCAATTCCAAAAAAGTTGGGACAGTATGATGCAAAAAAAAAAACAAAAGGAGTCATTTTAAAATTGTTTACCCTGTACTATTCTGAAAACACACTATTAACACATTATTTAATGTTTTACTTTGTGAATTTAATTTATTTTTTAAGATATACACTCACTTCAAATCTGATGACTGCAACAGTCCAAAAAAGTTGGGACAGTTGTCTGTTTACCACTGTGTAATGTCAACTTTTCTTTTAATAACACTTATTAAGCGTTTGGGAACTGAAGACACCAGTTGGTTAAGTTAACCAAGCGGAATTTTCCCCCATTCATCCATTATGCATTTCTTCAGCCGCGCAATTGTACAGCGTCTTCATTACCTTATTTGGGGACAGGTCAGGACTGCAGGCAGGCCATGCTCGCACCAACACTCTCTACTTTTGCAACCATGCGCTTGTTATCCGGGTAGAATGTGGTTTGGCGTTGTCCTGTTCTGGATGGCAGCATCTGTTTCTCCAAAATGTGTACATATCTTTCTGCATTAATCTTGCCCTCTCATATGTGCAAGTTACTCATGCCATGGGCGCTGACACACCCCCATACCATGACAGACGCTGGCTTTTGGACCTGACGCTGATAACAGCGTGGATGGTCCTTTTCCTCTTTGACCAGAGAACACGACGGTTGTTTCGTCCAAAGTCTATTTGCAATGTTGATTCGTCGGACCACAAAACATGATTCCACTGTGCTGTTGTCCATCTCAGATGAGACCGAGCCCAGAGAAGACGGTGGCGCGTCTGGACAGTGTTGATGTATGTATTTACTTCTGCTTTGCATAGTAAAGACTTGCATCTGTGGATGCAGCGGCGAATGGTGTTGAGTGACAAAAGTTTACCAACGTATTCCCGAGCCCATGTCAGGATATCCATTACAGACTCATGACGGTTTTTAATACAGTGACGTCTGAGGGATCAGAGATCATGCGCATTCAGAAGTGTTTTTTGGCCTTGCCCTATGCACCTTGAATCTTTTATTTATATTGTGCACTGTAGAAGGTGAAATGCCCAAAATCCTGCCGATTTTCTTTGGGGAATGTTGTTCTAGAAGTGTTGGATTATTGACACATAGGTTGGCAGATTGGCAAACCTCGACCCATCCTTGTCTTGAAGGACTAGGCCTTTTTTGGAGGCTCCTTTTATACTATCGATTAGACGATTGCCTCACCTGTTTCACATCACCTTCTTATTTCAACTTGTCACATCACTATTAGTCCTAAATTGCCCCTGTCCCAACTTTTTTGGATCGTTTTGAATGGATCAATTTCAAAATAAATGTTTACCTTAAAAAAAAACTTTGCTTTATTTATTAAGGTAAAACATCAAATACCTTATCTTTATATGTTTTTTGTTTAAATACAACTCAAAGTACATTTACAAATCACTCCTCTTTGTTTTTATGAGCATTTTCCATACTGTCCCACCTTTTTTGTAATTGGGGTTGTTGCATATGGGGTGTGTGTCAAGAGCTTGGAACATTTATTGCATTTGAACAGCTTTGTGTGTCGGGATAGGATGGTGTTTGACTTTATAAATCAATGTGTTTATCCTTTTGCTTTTGTGTAGTATGTTTGGGAATTGGTTACTTTGAGCTGACTGTATTATGTTTCACACCGTCAGAGTATTTCCTTGCTTTATTTCTATTTTTTTCTGTGTGGATTGATATTACCATAAAGCTGTGAAACAATGATTTGTCTGAATTCACCGGACAAATTAAGTCAAAATCACATATACAGTATAGTAAAACATACACTCAACAGACACTTTATTCAGAACACCTATACACCTACTCCTTCATGCAATTATAAAATCAGCCAATCGTGTGGCAGCAGCACAATGCATAGAATCATGCAGATACAGATCAAGAGCTTCAGTTGCTGTTCAAGTCATATATCAGAATGGGGGAATTGTGATCTCAGTCGCTTTGACCATGGCATGGTTGTTGATACCAATGGGCTGGTTTGAGTATTTCAGAAATTTCTGATCTCCTTGGATTGAAAAAGCCTTGTTGATGAAAGAGGTCACAGGAGAATGGCCAGACTGGTTTGAGCTGACAGGAAAGTAGCTAAAATAACCACTTTTTACAACTGTGGTGAACAGAAAAGCATTTCAAAATACACAATACATCAGTCCTTGAGGTAGGTGCGCTACAACACCACAAGACCATATCAGCTTCCACTCCTGTCAGCCAAAATGAGGTGTCTGAGGCTACAGTGGGCACAGGATCATTGAAACTAGGCAGTTGAAGATATCGCATAGATAAACAGGAAAAATATCGCCTGTGCTGCTGCCACATGATTGGCTGATTGGATAATTGCATGAATGAGCAGGTGTGCAGGTATTTCTAATCAAGTGGTCTGGGAGTGTATGTAATGAATTACAGATTTAACTATTAAATGATATATTTTTTTAAAGATAAAAAAAGAAGTTGGTTTGATGACATTTTTTACACAATATTTCAATCTGCATCCAGTTGCACAAAGTTAATATCAAGGTCAAGGCAGCATGACAGCTCTTTAATGTGACATCTCACTCAAAAGTGACATTGTGGTGTCCTGGTCCTAGCACTCATTTCCTCCTTATTCCGTCTGCTGCCTGAGGAGTTGATATCATCATTTATGGCCCCACACTGATGTACCATCACATTCTCAGTGTGCTGTGAGATTCATATGGAACACCTGATCGGTCCATGCCTTTTCTTCGTCCTTCCAGGCCCTGTGTCTCTGAACCAAAGTTAGCAAGATGAGCAGCCATATTGCCTGGAGACTGTTTGTAGTTGTTTCCTCTAGCCATCCTTACTCAAACTACCCTCATACAGTAAAAGTCCCAGAACATATCTCTGATCAATACAAAAGGGGAACCTCTGCCAAATTCCATTTTATCACCGCTGTTTGTCATATTATCTTATCAGTTGTTGTGTACCTGCCAGACAGCATTTTGAAGACAGCCGTGGTGGACGATGAGGGTGAGAAGGATAGTGTAAGGGGACAGAATGCAGTTAGAGATTTCACAGGTCAATGACAAATGAAGTGGTTCATTACAATGAAGAATCGATTATATAAACCAAGCAGGGTGTAACAAAGCAGGGTGACAAGAAAAAAAGTAGAAGGAAAACACTGTATCTAGTGAATGGGGGAAACCCATTATAATGTCCTCCCTGTTGGACAGAACTGTGAATTGATGCGGCTTATGATGCTGAACTTTGTTTCCTCAGTGGAGCTGCTGTGTAAAAACAGATGGGAAGTTCTCCTGCAGTATTATCTCAGGCCAGTTATTTTTGTACTCCTGAAGAGTCTCTTGGGCTAGAGGACTTGGTATTCTCTTCCTCCATCCCTTTCCTCCTCTCTCCTCTCTCTATCTGTCTCTGTCTATCTTTTTTTCTGTTTAGCTTCCTCTTTCTCCGATGGATGAAGTGCTACTCATATTCAGTGTGAACAGGGAACAGACTGACCCACAGAATTGGGATCATATGTATGGTTCATAGTTGGCTATTTGAAGTTTTTTATTACTGAGCAGTGATTTTTGGACAGACAGCTCTGAAAACATACTTTTCATTTTTACGTAGTAATACACCTAATATCCACAATAAAATGAGGTTGTATTTTCATATCACTGGTCCAGAAACAGTTAAATCTACAATCTACATTTACACTCTACAACCACACACACACACACACACACACACACACACACACACACACACACCTGACCTTGACCTCAGTAACCAAAAACTGTCAGATATTCCTGTCCTTGTAGGGACATACTGTATACAACTGTTATAACTACTCTTTTTTTCTTTCTCTTTATAGGGCTTTTCTTTTCTTGGTGCTATCCTGGACTTAATTTAATGTGAATAAGAAAATAAAACACAGTCAGGCTTGTAAGTCACACGGTAACATGGTACAGTAATGTGGGTATTTTCCCATGTGGGTATAACATGGTACAGTAATGGATATTTGGAACATCTCTGTATTCTCAATAGCCTAAAGAATTTACAGCCTAAAACTATCTGCATTTGGAAAATACCTGTTACCATACAGTGTTACCATGTGACTTACAAGCCTGATTGTGTTTGCAGACAAGTTCCAAGAGCCTGGTAAGTGTAATCACATGTTGTGAAAAGCACAACCTTTATGCATAAAGTAGGCTATGCTCAATATTTCAACAAAAAAAGAAGAAGGAAAAAAAAAAAAAAGAGGTAAAATGATTCAAATAGCATAGTGGTAGAGGTTAGCTCATTTACAATATGTTGGTGCAGAATGTAGCATACAGAGCATTTAAGTGAAAGTTTGATACGTCTCTATGCAACATATCCAGAACATTGATATTCATCCTACAGAAGGTGCTGCAGATAGGTTGAACGCTTTTTGCTGAGACTGGGTTGAGACTGGGTTGCTTAAGAAGTAGGTTCTGTTTTTGCATCATTGGCACAATCCTTATACAACATACAGTGGTTGCACCTCAGCAATTCAATTTCTACCTCTTTTGATTTAACTAGCCTACTCAATGTGTCTACGTGGATTCTTTGCATTGTCCCCACTTTCTGTGGGTGTGTGTGTGTGTATGTGTGTGCTGGAAATGTACACATGCTTAGACACTCTGCTACATACTGTGAAGATGGTTTCGTGTTTGAAAAAGGTCAACTAACATTTAGCTTGGACCATTCTAACTAATGAGGTCTTTATTTATTTATTTATTTTGCAATTGACTCTCTCAGTCTGTTCATCTGGGGAAGCCAAAGCTTTAACCACCCACACAATAGCTATATTGCATTACATTACATAATTTCTTTGATAAACAGACATGTTTATGTAGGACAGTTCTCAAACATAGATCACATTTGGTTAGAACTGGTAAGGTTTTTCTTTTTATACTGCCCACTTTCAAATTGGCAGATATTCATCATAGCGGCTTTACAGAAATAAATATGAAAGGCATAACAGTGATGCAACAATAATATTGCTAGTTAACAGTTCACAGCCTTGTTGGTTTGTCTTAAGCCAGTATAAGATTGGATGACACCAGCACAGCCTATATCATTATCTGACCCGTATGAGAGATTAATATTATTGGTGTGTGGGTCCTTATTTTCAAGGTACCTGACACTCAGTATAGGTGTGGAGATCTGTTACTTGCTAACTCATCCTGACAGCTTGTTGCTTGAGTGCTTTCTGCAGCATCTGGCTTTGATGGCACAACAGATGTGCGCAGGACACATAAAGTTTAGCTCTCCAAAGAGTGTTCATGGTTTGCTTAGTGCAGGTGGCTGTGTGGCCTCTTAGGTAGCTTGTGCAGTTTGTTCAACTTGGGAATGAGCTCTAATTAAATGAAAATGCCAGCTCCAGGATCATAGGTTCAATTCACACGGGTTTCCACCAGGTTCTCCGGTTTCCTTCCACCTCCCAAAAGCTTGATCATTAACTATTTTTAATTGCCCCTAGGTGTGAGTGCGTGTATGCTGCCCTGTGATGGACTGGCATCCCATCCAGGATTTATTACTGTTTTACACCAAGTGCTCCCTGGGATTGGATTCACTATGACCTTAACCAGGATAAAGTGGCTACTGAAGATGGATAGATTAATGTGTTTTGATGGTTAGAGCACGTCTGACTGTTTACCTGGCCACAACATGTTTTTGTATTAATGGTTTGAAGAAAGGAATGTGTTTTTTTGAGCATTAAATATGAAATCCCGCTGGACATAGAGAGGTTTTGTTGCTGATTACTGAGTTCTGGTTGTTGAGTAAAACATCCACGTGGTGCTGTGGGCAGCTGGCTAGGAGAGTGTGGCAGGAAGCAGCCAGAATGCCAATGACTTGGATGCCCTCCCCATCTCACACAGTGTGCTGAAACAGCAATTCTCTCTCGTTTGAGCTGACAGATGGTTATTACTTAGTTCTACTCATAATTTTACAGTTTGATGAGATATTTCAAAAGGGATATTTTATACCAGTATACTGTAATGCATAGTATGACATGTCGTTAAGCACTATATACTAGTTTGTCATTGCATGTGTATTAAGTCAACAAAAGTTGAACTTTTTTATTTCTGAAGCCCTGTATTCAATAGCATAACACTGTTTATTGCTCAGTTCTCATCAGTAGGTGGTGTAAAAATGTGTAATTGTTGATATGGTGAGGTTTTATATGAGAAGCTATTATAATATAGTTATCATAAAATAAGTGTTAAGAGGACCTAACCATACTGTTTAATGGAGTATGGTGTGTCGTTCTTTAATTAAGTTTAAAAAAATTTAATAATTGATAAATTGCTGTGGTATAAGAGGAATTAATCACATGATGTAGGAAAATAAATCAACTTTGGGTTGGTAACTGTAACTCACCTTCATGTCGGACCGCATCACACCCCTGTTTAGTTTTCCTAGAACAGCATACCATCGTTTTTTATTTATTCCTTACTTAGCATATTTCCCCGCCACCATATTCATCCTAATTTTGACAAGCTAATGACCTTGGAATGTTATTGAATTAGTTAATATTTTAGACAGGCTTCTAACATTTTTAGTGAATGATAACTGGCCTTAGTCACTCTAAGTAACTCTTTTTTTCTGGACCTGAATCATTTGAGCAGTGGCAATGGCACTGTAAATCTCATAGTAATTAATGAGGAGCATTTGTTAATTTTATGTTATCAGATATAATCTTTTATTATGTAGTTTGTGAAGGGAATTGGTCATCCTTCCCTGACTTTACCCTGCACCATTTCGTGCAATTTTTACTGTACAGGATCTCATGCACCTTTATTATTTTCCCAGCATTTCTAAAAGGTAAAAAGTGTGTGTTTGCTGTGTATGCACTTTAAAGTTAAAACCAAGTTAGCTCCCACTGGGGTTCTTTATTTTTCTCTTTCTATCGATTCTCTTTGGCTGATTAATTGCAGTGGGCTGTACACTCACCAGGGGCAGATAGGTGTTTGTTTGCGTTGGGACAGCTATGAGAATGAGCATTATTAAGAGAGATATGTGCAGCTTGTAAACTGGATTTATTTATAAAATATTTGTCAGGCTAGCATCTCTAATGTGCTTATATATCTCGCAGACCTTGCTACATCATATTGATCCGGGCCCAGTTATCTTTTCAGAAGTGATTTTGAACTATTTTTAAATAGTAATATCAGTATGGCTTCTTATCATGTATTGATAGCTCTGAATATCTAGTCTATATCAAATATTTAATGAAAGCTAATATGTCTCTTTTGACCGTCTTGTAGAGTTAAGGCTAGCATCTAACTGTCATCCCACCAGTGCCATTAAAATGGCATCAAGCCCACATGAGGACTTGACAGCTCCAGCCATTTGCATATGATAATTTAGAAATGTGAATTTGTTACTCCGAGGAGTGTGTGTGTGTTGCGTGTGATTAAAGCACTGCCGGTGATCAGTAGGGAGGATTGCCAAGTGTGCATATAGCATCAGGGTGAGGGCAGCAGGCGTGCTGAAGCTGCTGTTTCCCAGACGTGGAGGTCAGTCGAGCAGAGGAGGCGAATGCTACAGCCAGAACATTGCTCTTCAGAGGGGAATATTCTGCTGCCTGCATCACTACACAGTCCTTCTGTACAGTATCCTACAGTACTGCTTTTATTCTGGTCTTTTTAGTAGCATAACAGATTTTCATGCTCCTTTGCCAAACATGGTAATTCATATCTCTTGTTTATGGTCTTTTATAACTTGTATCCTGTATGGCTTTAACTTTCACATTTTCATACAATCACAAAACTGTTGCATCTTTTTTCATTTTTAAAAATATGTTTTGAATGGTAAAAGAGTTGCCACCTTACTCCTTATCTTTTAAATCACACAGTGTAGAGAAAATGTGAGCACGACCTTTAAAAAGAGTGTGTTAAGTAGGAATTAGTCATAAAGCATACACAAAGTTGGGGACATTTGACTCTCTAACTCCGACTGCATTAACATTTCAGAGTGGGTCAAACACACACACAACCATACACTGAATATGTGTAGAAAGTGTCTTGTCTCTCTCTCTCTCTCTCCTATTTTAAATGCAAAAGACTTTCTTTAACCTCTACATCTTCCTCTATCTGTATGCTTACTACATGACTTCCTTTTGTTCCTCCTTACTTTTAATCAGTCCCTCCTCCTTTTTTTTCGCACAGTGTCATTATTGATGTCTTCACCCAGAGGGACTGGGATGAGTGCCAGGCAGCAGCTCCTGCTCCTGCTTGCCTCCTCTGTCCTTGATTGATCCATTTTAAGTATTGCAATATTGATTTCATTATGAGCGCAGTACAGGCATGTAGGATTATGATTGTTATTACCATGTAGGGAGTGGTAAAGGTATATAAGTCAGGTCCTAGTGCTCACTTCAATATTTATTTAGTGCTGGGATTGTACTGGATTATTTGTTCATTCATTCATCTTTAATAACCACTTATTTCTGGTAAATTTGATATCTGAACTAGTGTATGATGTTAGGGGTGTTCAGCAGTGCAAATGCTGTATGTGGATTAATGTAATTTATGCTATTGTTTGCACAGAGAATAAAAAAAGGATTTCCAAGGCAATTATTAGCAAGCCCAGGTTAGAACCAAGCATGATTTTTGTGTCTTTTCTTGGTTGTGCTCCCTGTTATGTAGTTTTTGCATATTTCTTTCTTTGTTTTGAAAATTCTTAATAATTGTAAATAAATATGACAACTACGATCACACAGTCACATGCCCCATTATAATAGGGTGTGCACACTTGTGCAACAAGGTTAATATAATTTTATTCTTTTTTTCCCATAAAGTGTTTCTATTTTCACTTAAATCTTGTTGGTTGCTATATCTTGCTCTTTTTTTTTTCTTGTTTTTTTTCGTGATCTCGACTTAATTTTCTTGTGATCTCGACATAACGACATTATTCTTCTGGAGCCAGCAAAAGCTTGGTGCAATCCTGCAGCATCATTGATGAGCAAATTAGTTTTTACTTTGATCAGGGACTCACTCAAGCTTGTGATAAAATTACGTTGTGAGAAAACAACGTTTGCTATGTCAAGAGCATGAGAAAAATAAGTCAAGATCACAAGAATCATGAGAAAACAATAAAGGAAAAATAATGCATGTCCTTTTAGGGCTTCCTTACATTATAGATAGAAAATGATTTATCTTTATTTCATTTTTTTTTTTACATTAAAAAAAAAAAACAATATTTACAGGGGTGTGTAGACTTTTTATATCCACTATATCACTATATTGATATATCACTACATTTCCCAGACCTTCCTTAAAATATACTGTGTCATGTTCAAAACAGTATTCCTTTGGGCAAACTCAAGATGTTATACTGATGTATACACTGATTGTGTTAAAATGTAAAATTTTGTAACATTGTCCAATTTTTCCTACCCTATAAAACGATATTTTCACATTATATTTTGAGAAGAGGTGCTTTGTCCGTTTTAATTATGCAGACATTCCCATATTTCAATGAAACATCAAACATTTCTTTCCCCATTTACCCTATAGCTTTAATTCTGTTCTGGGTCTGGTCTCTGCCTCATTTTACCCTGTAATGCACAAAAATATGTTTCATTAAATGGGACTGTACTCCCCTCGCCTGCGCTACGTTTGTTTTCATATCTCAGGTTTCATGTACAGTTATAAGGTGCACTCCTCATCCATAACGTCTACTGAATGTATACCCACACTATGAGCAGTGATTTATTATTCGTTATTTGTAACAAAGTGTGTGCTTTCCATTGACTGACCACAGGAATGTTATTTATCTGTCCATTTACTGTATATTTTGCTGCATTTGTTTCATGAAGTTTTGCTGTGGCATGACATACAGATGCACTGCTGTTTTCTGTCGTGCAGTGTCTGCGTCCTGTCTTAAATCTTCCACTCTGATGGTGGTCAGGGTCAAATTAACGCTGTTTTTTTCCCTCTCTTTTACTACACTGTGGACATCATAGGAACACACTAACTCTGGTCTTTCTGTCTTTCTGTTATTAGTAAGAACTGATTCGTATTGCAATAATGTGTTTATAACATACATTATATGCTTTGGTGTATTGTAGGCTGTTTGATGACTAATGTGGTCATGGCTACTCAAGTCAGTAGCTCTCTGGTTTCATCTTTAGAGGTCAAGTGTGAGATTCTTCAGCACTCTTTCCAGCAGCCCGGTGTGTGACTGAGCCCCCTGTGTGTGCAGGCCATCTCAGCCGTCCGCAGCACCTGACCTGGAAGTGATCTCCCAGCAGGTGGAGGATGAAGGCCAGTGCATGGCTCCAGTGCAACTGGTCAGCTTTGCTTACCGAGATCTCCCTCTGGCCGCACTCGACATCTCACTGGCTGGCTCTCAGCTTATCTCCAACCTGGATGAAGAGGAGAATAGAGAAGGGTAGGAGAATAACTTATACCCATCTTACATTATACTCCAACTCATGTACACCTGCATTATTGTAATAAATTCACAAAAACACAAACACTGACATGAGTGACATGACAAAGTGACTTCATGTGATCATTGTGATAAACTACTGTGCACTGGCTAGAAATTATAATGGGCAGTTTCTGTGGCTCATAGGATCCATGTTGAACATAAAAAACTGAATATGTATTATAAATTTTCCAATAACATTTACTACACTTTATAGGTCCTTGCAGTTAGGCCTATTCAGACCCTACTACAAGACAAACCATCCAAAAAATCAAGAGGAACAACATACTAAGCAATTCATACCCAGATCATCGATACTGACTTTTACATGGTATTTCTGGAATTTATTGAATGTTTTTCTAGATGTGAGATAAAACAATAGATTGTTATGTAAACCGCTCTTCTGTCTCTGTGCGTAGTATTGGACTGATCCTAATCTTAGTTACACTGAAACCCAAATAGAAACTCCAGCAGAATGTTGTCATAATGTGAAAATGATCTCACTAATATTGAGCCGAGAAACAATGTCATTTATTGTATTCTTAGCCAACATGAAGCCTGAATATGGACAATGAAATGTATAGAGATGCCACCCACTCTTCAACTTAAAGTAGATATTTTCATCAAGTTGCTAAATAGATGTGAAGTTATGTGGAAAAAAATCAAGAAACCATTCATATCTCCATCAAAATCGCAAGTATCAATTGCTGCTCTCCTGAGAATTACACACCAGTCTCTCGAGTTTACACAGAATGATGCGGAAAACAAAAAACATCTGTGAGCATCCTGTCTGCAGGCTGACACACCTTGGAGATCAGAGGAGAATGACCAGAATGCTCTGAGCTGACAGGAAGTCTATAGTCTATATAGTCTATATATGTGCTTATAACTCAAATAAGCACATTTTACAACCCTTTACACTTTACAGAAGCTCACATCAGGTTCCACTCCTGTTAACCAAGAACAGGAATCTGAGGCTATCATGAACACACACTCACTGAAGCTGAACAGTTGAAGACTGGAAAAATGACCATTTGTGATTTTTCTTTTCTAATTTTCAACTGTCCAGTTTGCCCAAATATAATCATTTGCCTAAGTGCGTAACTGAAGGTATTAAAAAATAACCATAACATCGACACCTTCCGTGAATTGAATTGTTTGAATTTCAGTGAGCAGAGATCTACTTTCAAACTGTAACATTTGAACCTTACTTGCAACACAGCATTTTATTATTATAATGAAACCCAAATTGGCAGACATTTATGAAAAGTAGTGTAGAGGAGTATACTATCTCCTATGTCTGGATGCAGCATCTGATTTTCCAGGCATGTTTCTGACATGTTTTTAATACATGAAATTACAGACAAATAGAGTTTAGAATGTCATTTTTACAGACTAACCCTGTGACTCTTTCACACTTTTTTTTTTTTACCCATGATGTGTTGAGTATAGTGAGTCTGTGTCGCTCTGCAGTGTGAGGGTTATGCACTCGGTTGTTGGCCTTTTGGTCTCTGCTGTCCGGTCTGGACAGTGTGAGTCATGCTGGACAGGCACTGTGCAGTGCTCTGCTTCATGCTGGGGAAGTAGACAAACACCATAAGCTTAATTATGGCAAGCGTCACAGCATCCACGGGCCACACCTACCTGCGTGTTTGTGAGTGTGTGTGTGTGTGTGTGTGTGTGTGTGTGTGTGTGTGTGTGCGCAAGACCAGATGGCCTATGCACACTCCTTGGTGTGTGTGTATGGTCACAATCTAACATTGGCCTGTACCTGATGGTTGAACTGCTGATAAAACTATTTAGTGCTAAGTCAAATACCACATAAAACCCAATGGCACTATAATGAAAGCAATATGGATATACTTTTCAGTTTTAAAGTATGAGTTAAATGCAGATGCAAATGCAGGATTTATCAACAGTATGAAAGTGGTCAAATGTTATATTCAAATGTTTTAAGGTCACCACTGAGCATTTAAAAGTGGCTGGATGCAACACACACAGCAAATCACACCTGAAAGATATTCAGACATTGATATCAGCTGTTTTAATCTAAAAACAAAATAATTCACAAACTCTTCCTTAAGGGTCTGAACATATTTGATCATGCACTGGCACTCATTTATGCAGTACATGTTATGTGGGACAGGAAATTAAGACAATCCTCCTAAAAGAAGTAAAGACAAACAGCTGCAGGGATCTTAAAAATCACACAGTAAAGAATAGTATACAGTATATTTCCACAGCCATGTGTAAAAGATAGACTTCCTCATTACATATTTATTCAGCATGAAGAAAAGAAAAAAAAACTCACTATCTATGCAAAATGTTAATTTTGTCAATGAGTTAGCTATGCTTTGTCCTGTAATTTAAATGGAACTGTCTTATTGTCCAGAACTGAAAGGTCATGCTGCTGTGAGACATAGCACTATATAATATCAAATTTGCATACATATCTATGTACCTTATGTTGCATATTGCTATTTATCATCTAAATAAAAGATATTGCCAAAATAACTTCTGTATAAGACACAGTAAAACACACCCAGAATTGTTGATTTGCTTAGATAGTGTGTTGAAGTGTGTTCTCTGTCTAGGCCAGTATGTAACAAAGTAAGTTGTTGTTGTTGTTTTATAACTTTTTAATACGTGCATTGAAATGTGAAAAGAAAACAATGTCATTACATATAGTGCATAGAGTTTCTGACATTAACCAGGAGTAAAGCTGTACCCTGTAGTGCTTTCCCAAGAAATAATATATCAGTGTTTTCCTTATTTGGAATAAAATGCCTCCAAATGCCTACAAATTTGAGTGTTAGCTAAAGTGCATGACTAAATACTTGCACTTGACTCGGACTTCAGCTTAGTGACTTATGCACCTGGAAATGCTGCAATGTTATGAAGCCTGATCAGCTTGCAGCCCTCTCTAAACCATACTCAGAGTTCTTTTGAGTAAACTGACAAATGCATGTTTGACAGAGTTCTTTTCCATTTAAATATTTCATTGTGTGAAGTATACCTCCAGCTTAACTTTAGTAAGAGCTTTTTTCATTTTATTATTGTTTTGTATCCTCTATAAACAGCCTCATTGTCCATCTATATGTGTGTGTAAGGTTGACTTGACTTGGATTTCAGATCAGAGATTTGTGACGACTCGGATTTGCATCAAAGTGACTCTCTTCTTCAAATCACTGCATCTTTTGTTCTGAGACCCCATTGATTTCTGGGTCTACATTTTCTTACAGTTGTAGAAGCAATATCACAAATATGTTCAAGCAAAAATAGCTCATGGCAACACTGTAAAGTTATGAAGTCTGATCAGCTCACAGCCCTCTCTAAACCATTCTGTAACTGTGCAAACAATAGAAATGTACACAGAGTTCTTTTTGAGTAAACTGACAACTGCCTGTTTTTTTTTTAGTTAGTTCTTTCATTGCTTGAAGTACACAGCCAGCTTAAACTTATTAAGGCATTTTTCTTTTCTCATTTTTTTATTGCTTTGTCTCCTCTGTGAACAGCTTCTTTGTCCATCTTTGAGATCATTTACTCCAAATCTAGACTAGATGCAAGAGTGCATGTGTGTGTGTGTGCGCGCACATTACCTTTGTTAATCCTCTGTGATAGACTGGTATCTCTTTTAGGGTGTACAGTTGAGGCCAAAAGTTACATACACCTAAGACATTCAAACACGATTTTTCACGACTCATGTGTCATGTTACACATTTCCTGGGTTACTTATAGTATCTACTTTATTTCCATGAGAGGTCATTTCAAAATAATAGCTAAAAGACTTTAATAGCTAAGAGATTTATTTCAGGTTTTATTTACTATTTCAGACTTTCAGTTGGTCAAAAGTTTACATACACTTTGATGGTATGTCGTGGCATTGTGTTTTAATTGCTTAACTTGAATCAAACAGCTTCTCGAAATAGTTTTTCAGTTCCACACATTTCAAATTTTGTTTAATCTGACCAGAGAATACTCCTCCAAAAAGCCTTTTATGTCAGTCTTGGAGTAGTGGCTTCGTCATTGCGCAACAGCCTTTCAGGCCAAGTAGAACGCTCTTAATGGTTGATGAACATACTTTGGTACCTGTTGCCACCATCTCCATTACCATTTCCTTTGTTATTGTCTTGGGGTTCAATTGAACCTTTTGGACCAAAGTTCGTTTATCCATGGAAGTTAACTTATGTCTGTTTACTAAATGATGCAGTGTCTGTTAGGTCCCCAGATTTTGTTTTTGCTTACAATTGTTTGTACAGATGCTTGAGGAACCTTCATTGGTTTGAAAATTGCTCATAAATAGGAAATAAGTTTTTTTTTCTGAGGTCTTGGCTGGGTTGCTTTCCCGTGGTAACAAGGGCAACAAGGCACTGTCTCTAAAAGTAGGCCCTTTTACAGCCACATGTCCGCTCTGAATGAACTCCTAACTATGATATCCAGTCAGAAGATCATGGCTGATCATTACATCCATTTCTGGAATTTCCCAGACTGTTTAAAGAGACAGGCAGTTCAGTGTATGTGAACCTTTGACCCACTAGAATTCTGATATCAGATGAATAATCAGTTGTTTTAAAATGACCTCTGAGGTGAACAAAATAGATGCCCTAATTGACTTGGCAAAATAAGGATGTCCTCAACTGTATTTGTCCAGTATTGCCAGGATAGGCATTAGATTCACCACAAATCTGAACATGACATATGTACTGTATATGGGTGAAGCAATGGTTTATTTAATGATCTCAAGAAAAAAAAAAATAGTGAAAGTTAATTAAAGCAGAAATGTTAGGACTTTAAAAGCACAGTTCCCCCGAAGAAGTTCTTGCACCAGCTGCAGCATATACATATATTTTAGCATCTTTATTATGTCCTCCAATGGATTCCAGCCTTTAATTGGTTTATTGAATAAGCAACATAATGACTAGTATTTATGGAACTGTTTTTAGCTATGTGGTTGTACACTGAGGCATTTTTACTTCCTCTGTTGTTCCTCTGTTCTTCTCTTTTTTATTTCTTAGATGGAACACAGTCTTCTTTGGAACACTGACAAAACAGCATGTATAAAATGTTTGGTATTTGCACAGTAATTGCCTTATTGTATGTAATAGACAAGCTTTCAGGGAAGTTGAACCATATTTTATTGTCATGTCATCTGCTGAACAATACAACTGAAATTAATTTAACTTCGGTAGATCATTTGAAATATTTTTTTTGTATAATCAGCTGTACAAAAACAACATTCTACTGTGTTCAGTTGCTCTTTGTAATATCAAGACAAATAAATTTAGCACCAACAGTGGCACATCATTCATTAGATTTTAAGCTGTGCAATTGCAACATCTTTATTTCAAACTTTTGTTTTGTCTGACTTTAAAGTAATAAGCTGCATCAGTCAGATTGTTTTTTAGAACTTTCAAACACTATCAGTGCTCTCCATGAAGCATGTATTATCTTGGCCATTTTCGCAAAATCCAACTCACACTGCTGCAGCTGTGGCACTGGCATGCTATTAACTAATAGTGGCTTTAAATTATAGTACACATTGTGGGGCGGCTGTGGTAGAGCGGGTTGTCCACTAATCGCAGGGTTTGCAGTTCAATTCCTGGCCCACATGACTCCACATGCCGAAGTGTCTTTGGGCAAGACACTGAACCCCAAGTTGCTCCCAAGGGCAGGCTAGTGCCTTGCATGACAGCTCTGCTATCATTAGTGTATGAGTGTGTGTGTTTGTGTTTGTGTGTGAGAGAGTGTGTGAATGGGTGAATGAGACACAGTGTAAAGTGCTTTGTAGAACCATTAAGGTTAAAAGGCGCTATAAAAGTGCAGACCATCTACCACACTTGTACACAAGTGTTAGATATGCAGTAATACAATGTAACCTGCTGAACTGATTTATATTTTCAAGTTTATGTGAACTGAATATTATTTTTACCATATCTGGAAGTTTGCTGATCTGAGACCTGTTCTTTAAACTGAACGACCTTCAGCCAAATTGTGCTATACTGTGTTACCATAAAAAAGGAGCTCTATTTGTGTTGGCTGGTCACAATGGGTAGCTGTGTGGGAAGGTGGCTGTTCTAACTTCAGGGGGTGCTTACAGATCTTACGGAACTGAATGCAAGGGTAAAGATTCCAATCTTTAGTGTGTGTGTGTGTATATATATATATATATATATATATATATATATATATATATATATATATATATATATATATATATATAGTGTGCTTTGACAGAAGGGCTTCCTGACCAGAGCATACTGCGGAGCCTGGTATCAGGGGGTGTGTGTATACAGTCCCCTCTGAAAGTATTGGAATGGCAAGACCAATTCCTTTTGTTTTTGCTATACACTGAAGACATTTTGGTTTGAGATTAAAAGATGAACATGAGACGATCGATCAGAATTTCAGCTTTCATTTCCTGATATTTACATCTAGATGTGTTATAGATCTGTCAACCTTTTTATGTGAACCCACCCATTTTTCAAGTGATCAAAAATATTGGAACATGTGACTGACAGGTATTTCCTGTTGCCCAGGTGTGCCCTGTTAGATTTATTGTTTAAACAGTTAATTGTTCTGAATGTCTACTCTTGGTCTGAGCCCTGGATTTCACCTGTGAAGATTGTATTTGTTGATAAAAAGTATAAATCAACATGAAGACCAAAGAGCTGACTATGGGAGAAAAGGGCTTCTGAAATGGGCTTACTAATCTTTATTGATGATTTAACTCATGATGGTAGCAGAATGAATTCAGAAGTCTACAGAAACATTTTGTCTGCCAGTTTACACAGAAATGCATCTAATCTAATTGGAAGGAACTTCATCATGCAGCAAAACAATGACCCATAACACACTGCCAACTCAACAAAACACTTCATCAGGGGAAAAAAGTGGAAGGTTGTAGACTGGCCAAGTCAATCACCAGACCTTAATCCAACTGAACATGCATTTCACCTCCTGAATGGGAGTGAAGGGAGAAAGCCCTCAAAACAAACAACAATTGAAAGAAGCTGTAGTAAAAGCCTGGAGAAGCATCACCAAAGAAGAATGTAACAGTATGGTGATGTCAGTGGGTCACTGGCTTGATGCCGTTATTAAAAGCAAGGGACATGCAACCAAATATTAAATGATATTTACCTTCATTTAAGACTCTCTGTTCCAATACTTTTGCACACCTAAAATTTGTGTGGTCTGCTACCAAAGCTGCCATGTTCTATGTTGTTTAACACCTCTAGATGTAAATATAAGGAAATGAAAGCTGAAATTCTGATCTATCATCCCGTATTCATCTTTTGATCTCAAAACCAAATGTCTTCAGTGTATAGCAAAAACAATAGGATTGGCCTTGTCCTTTCAATACTTTCAGTGGGGACTGTATATGTCCAGCTCTATTAAGACCTTTATCTTTTATTTACTTAGTAGGCCAGTCTTAGCCTCACACACTTGACACTTTGAAGCTTGCTACAAGCATCGGAATCTTGCAAGATTAGCCACCCAAATTTTCCATGTACATACATTTCTATGCATTAGTTTCAAATAAGATATTGTAATTGGAGATATATATATATATATATATATATATATATATATATATATATATATATATATATATATATATATATATGGAATTCTTTCTGTTAAAGTTATTTAGTAATTATGTCTTGATATCTCCCACATTCTGCTCTTGCAGGAGTACTTATTCATCAAGAACACTAACCTGAAGAAATAGCATTTGATGTCATTTAGTTTATCGTGTTAAATATTGCAGGCTGCTTTGATTTCATTTGGGACCACTGAGTATGGGTGACATTCTGGGGTAGGTGAGGGTTTGTTATTATTCATGGAGTTTGCTTTTCCAGCTGAAAAGGCCAAATGTCCTGGAAACTTACACTTAATTGAAAACATCTGGTTGACTGCTAGGCAGATGCAGGCTAGATCTATTTCCATTTTCTGTGCATTAAAAGCCAATTTCCCTCGGAAAGAGCAGGCCTGAATTCTGGTACTTCTCTGAGTGGTTGAGTGCCTGTAAATAGTTTTCTTTGATAAAGTAGAAAGATTAGTTTATGCAAGCTGTTTGTTTTCTGTGTTTGATCAAGTTCAGGTATGAAGAACAGGTATGGTGCAATCTCAATTACTGCATAAAGATCCTGAAAGGCTTGCTTAGAGCAGCTACTGTTACACACTGACTACTCTGTATCTACTCTGTATCTGTTAACCTTTGACTATGCCTGTAAAGCCTAACTTCTGTCAGGATTGCATTGTGAAAGCAACTGTCTTCATTTCACAAATCACTGAGGATTTCTCCCAACTGACCCATTATTTATGGTGGTTTAAGGAATTAAGGGATAAATACATTTTACTGGTTTCATAGTCCTGTGATAAATTTGCGAGAGTAATGGTGTGTAGTGGCATGTCTAATAAAGAACCTCTCAAATGTAAAATTGATTAGCTGGGATAGCAGCAGCAGAAGTACATTCAGCACATATATTGCTTAGTACTAGTAGGTTTTTTTTGTCTCTTTCTAGCCAATGCTTGCTGAATTGTTGAGGTTTGTATGTGGGTTTTGACACTGGGATGAACACATTTATCATTGTTTCTCTTTTCTTGCCTTGTCCCGTAGCTTTGAAATTATGTGCTAACGCAAGCTAGTGGACATTTTCCTTGTTCGATTTTAACTGACATAGATTTTAACTGTTTTTGTTATTGTTGAGCTTTTTATTTGTTTGTTTTTGTTTTGTTTTTTTTCCATTGGCTGAGGTTAAGATTTACTTTCAGGATGCTTGTTTTAGGATGCAGAACCTATGCAGTTGGTGGATACTCATTGCACATCAAACTTTGCACATTAGACCTTTCTGTTCCATTTTATTATTACATTACATATCAATGACCATTTATTTTTTAAATTCATTTAAACTTTGCAATGGTCATGTTCAGTGTACATTAAATAATGTTCACTAATAATATTCAAGGTGCAAACTTTCAGTCTACAGTAGATTATGATAGGAAATGAGATAAAATGAGATAACACTTTATTGATTCCAGAAAGGTCATTTAAGTGTTCCAGCAGCATACGGAAAATACTAAGCAACATGAGTACTATATTTTTAAAAAAATAATTAAGATAGATAGAAAGAATGTAAGAGAGTATATAAAGACAGCTGTGCAGATTTAAATAGATAAGTACCGATAAAGAGATCTGTGCAAATATACTTATTAACTATGTACAAATAACTCTTAGTTCAAAGTAATGCTGATGTACAGTGCTGTGAAAAAGTATTTGCCCTGACTTCTTCTGTTTTTGAGTATATCTCCTACAAAATAGTTTTAGATCTACAAATGAAATACAGCAAAAAACAAAGGCAATCTGCGTAAACACACAATACAGTTTTTATTTATTAATTTTTTTAAGCAAATTTTTTTTTTATCCAACAACTATCACAAATGTGAAAAACTAATTGCCCCCTTAAACTTAAAATCTGTTTGTGCCACCTTTACCAGCGATAACTGCAATCAAATTCTTCCAATAACTGGAATCATAATCTTACAATAATCAAACACTCATAATCTAACAATAATCTTACGCCCGGTGTTACCATGATAGGCTCCTGATTCACTGTGACCCTGACCAGGGTAAAGCACCTACTGAAAATAAATGAATGAATGAATGAATGAATATAAAATTAGATATAAAAAATAATAATAAGCCTCCTAAAACAAGATTCCTATGTGACAGGGTTAGCCCTATATTATTTTCTGCGCTAGCATGAGAATATTTTTTCATAAAGAAAAGAACTGTTCAAAGCAGTTCTATAACTCTGGCTCTTGGAAGCATCTGGTAAATGCAAGAAATTTAAATGTAGGTCTTTACTTCTGTGTTGATACACTGCATGGACCTTGCAAATCATTTTTGTTATTCTTTCAGGACATTTCTGGGGGGAACCCATTTTCAGATTTTACGTTACAGAGCATTTACCTTTAGTTCAAATTCACATACAGACATACATTGCTATCCATGAGAACTAATTCTTAGCAATAAAGAAATGTGCACATGTGCAGTTACAGCCCTGGAGGGTCACAGAATTATAGCTCATTTAACTACTGATACAACTCATCAGCTGATTGCCAAGACTTTTTTTGCCTGAATAATTTGTATTAGAAGAAGCAAAAAATCTCTCTTTTAACTATGAGTCTTCTGATCTTGTCCACTGGTTTTTGTTCCCAGTGCTGGGAATCTCCTGATCTGCACCTTTTAATGTTTTCTCTGCCCTCTAACTGTCCTGAATCAGCTCATAGAGGACTTATTAGCTGACCAGTCAGTCATAGAGATCCACACGACTTGAATTGAGCCGCACTACTTTAGTCTGTCATTTTCTTTCCATTAATACTGGGGTCACATAGACAGTGTGAATTAGTCAAGCTTTCTTATATGACAAAACCATAAGGCCATGCTGTTATCAGAGCATGAAAAAGGTCATTAGAAAGAAATGGTTGTTCTTAATAAATGGTTGTTATGGCAGATGGAAAACCTATATATATATATATATATATATATATATATATATATATATATATATATATATATATATATATATATATATAAAGCCTTATTTATATCTCATGATTTTTAAGGGGCAGGAAATTTGTTTAAAAAATAATCTTTATCGAGCTGTTGGGAGACTTAATAGGTTTGCCAGAGCAGTGATCACTGTGAGCTGCTGCTATTGATGAAAATACTGCGGCTTGGCCAGGTCCATTTTTCAGACTTCCAGTGAAATTGATTTTGTTTTCCAATCAAGAGTATTATTATTAATACTTTATTATTATTAAATATTATTAATACTTTAGGTCTGATTACTTATTACCTGTTTATTGTTTAGGAAGAAGGATATTTGTGTGTGAAGTTTGTGTGTGAAACCGAGCCGTCATAGTTAATTAATGTAACATCTACAGCTTATTCTGCTGTGAATCACAAAGGAATCACAACATGTCAGCAAAATGGTGGAACGCTGGTGCAGTGGGTAGCGTTGCTGCAGCTACAGGGTCCACAATTCAATCCTAAGGTCTGTGTGGCGATTCTTATGTTCTACTGATATCCATGTGGGTTTACTCTAGGTTATAAATGTATGTGTGTGCATGTTGCCCTGTGATGGACTGCATCCATTGGTCCAGGATTAACTCCGAATCTACCCTGACCCTGACCAAGATAAAGCATTTACTGAAGATGAATGGATGAATGTTACCAAAAGTTGATAATCAGGTCAATGGGTGTAAATATGGAAACCAACAATTCAGGCCCGCTTATCAATTTTGGCAATTAATCACCTCAAACACATTCATCAGTTCATAGTGACTGTGGTGGACTTGGTTTTAATCATTGATGGAATGAAAAACATAATCCGTGTACATTATATATTTGGTTTAATTGATCAATTGTTGGAAAAAAAGTGAAAGTTAATATAAACTCTGGTTATTTTCAAATTTGATTAATGTGATTAATCTGATTATTTTTATCTGATTAACATGGTGTATTCATGCTGAAGTTTGTAGTTTGTTAATGTTAAGCAGGTTATTTATTAACTAAACTAATTAACAGTGGCTAGTGTTGTTTCCTCACAGCTTCAGGGTCCCTGGGGTGATCTTGAGCTCAGGTTGTCTTTGTGTGAAGATCTCCTATGTTCACCCCATGTTTGTGTGGGTTTCCGCTATGTTCTCCGGTTTTTTCCCACCTCCCAAAAACATGCTTTTAGATAGCTTGTTTATGCTAAATTGCCCGTAGGTCTGAATTAGTGTATGGATGAGTGTGTGCACGAGTACATGTATGGTGCCCTGTGATGTATTGGCATCCCATCCTGGAGGAATTCTCTTACCTTGCAACCAGTGTTCCCGGGACAGGCTCCGCATTCACTGCAGCCCTGTCCTGGATAACAAGGAAACTGGAGATTAATTAATTCTTTAATTAAACAATTACATAACTAATATGAATGAATTAACCAATTAAATATGTAGTAATTATCTATGTAAATAACTCATTAGTGTTAGTTTACCTTATGCCTGACCGTTTCCAAATAGAGTATATTGCTATGAGAAAAAGCTAAATGCATAGAAACTTGACAGGATCAGTTTTTCCTCCTTTACTGCTTTTTTGTTTACTATACAAAATGCTTGTTTTCTCATTAGGTGATAGAATGATCAGACTCAGTTTTAATCTCCAGGCTATACAGTTCTGCAGATGGAACCGTGAGGCACTCCTCAAGCTCATTTCTATTTGTTACCAGTGTTTTATGTCGTGTTATTTCTACAAATTACATGTCTACAAATTTGACCCTGAGAATTCTCAGCCAGTAAAATCTTCATCGTTGTCGGTATGATGGCACCAAGCAAATTCACTTGCATTTCTTTTCCCTGCTCCATACAGGAAAATAACTGATGGCCATTTCTGGTAGCACATTACATCTGTCTGCTATTGACCTAGCTTCCAGCCTCCTCTGATTGCCTCTGACTCGGCAGCCGTTTAATCCTCCTCTAACAAATCAGTGGATCTGCTGATGATGCTGATCTTTATAAACCTGTCCAGTGTAGCCCAGTCATTTCCTCCTGTCAGACCTACGTCTATAATAACTGTTTAAAAAAACAATATGAGGAGAATTACTATAAAAAGGAGCAAGAAAATGAGAGCAAAAGGAAGAGGCTTTGCAGTTGAGAGGCTGTATTGAGGATGGTGGGAGTTATGTATGTGCGTATTGTATACGATAAATAAGCTTATTATGGTTTATTATGATTATTATGGTGTAGAAGCGTGGTGGGTGTGTCAGAAGATATGTGACTGGAAAATAATGTGTTTCTATTTTTTTCAAACTTATGCAACATACTGACTAATGTCTTACTGCAATTCACACTGTCTGATAGTCAGTGTTTTATGCTCTGTCCTTTGATTCTGTTTATAGTGCAACATTATGAGTCTTTTACTCCCTTCAGACTTTTTTCCCACCCCAGTTGCTTATACGTCACACAGATTCTGATTTAGGGTCACCAGCTACATTTAACTTTCAGTGTCCCATTTCTACAACAAAGTCCTCTTGTATCCTCACGTTGCTATAAAACTGTGTCACCCTTATTTGCTTGAGCCATCTGTGATGTCTGAGGCCTGATAACTTCACATGATGCAAACTCATCCATCAGCCCCTCAAATCAGAGCAGTCATCTAAGTGGCAGAAAAACCTGGCTTTCCCACATCAGTGAGATCTACCAAGACTCCTGCTCTTCTTCTTTCTCTTCTTCTCTCTGCCCTAATCAGAGTCTCATCTCCCCATAAATACTGCAGCAGGCCGTTAAAGGCCGTTTGTGTGAAATGAAGTTTCTATCTCTCCTCAATCCATCACCCTCCCCCTTTTTTCAATGCTTTTATTAAATTTAATTCTTTCACTTTTGCTGGAGGGTAGCGGTTAAAATGAATTATTAAACCGTATACATTCAGACATTTACTTTAATCACGAATCCTACATGACCATCTCTCTCTCTGGTTGGTCATTCATTTCTTTTTCAGATGAATCCATTTTCACTCCTATCTTCATGCTGTTGAGCATGGCGTAAATATTACAGTGATTGAGTCAACAATTATCTTTTTTATCAAGCTCAAAAGTTTGCTTTCCCATTAACGTGCTTGACTTTATTTGAATACTCCTCATTAAAAAAGACTAATGACTTAAAGCAGACAACACAAGCCCAAACTCTCAAGTAGCTTCCTGTGAGTGGTTAAGTGTTAATGGGGTCAGCAAAACATCTGTGTGTAAAAATATTGACCTGGAGCTGGAGAAGTGTTTAAAAAGATAAGTAGTATTTGTGGATACCATTACCAACGATGAAAGCAATCATTCAGAAAAGGAAGAAACACAGATGCAAAGAAACAACAAAAAAGTGGAAGAAAAATAACCGGGGAATAAACTCCCAGAGAGATTCACAAAAATCCCAAACAAACATCAGGAGAACTGGGAAAACATACACAGTTAAATCACATTCAGAAATATCATTTTGACTGTCTCACTGTTAAGATCTTTTCAACTATTTTGTGCTTGTGATCATAATGGAACATTTGTTAAAAAATAACCTCTGCACATCTAAACTTCTACTTAAAAGCCTACTTTTGTATTAATCTTATGTGTTGGAATTGTTTATTAGCAGTATATTGTATTTGGCTAATTATAACATGTCATCTCATTGCTCTAAAGCAGTTACTATGTATTTTTTCAATACATACAGTATCTCACAAAAGTGAGTACACCCCTCACATTTTTGTAAATAGTTGATTATATCTTTTAATGTGACAACACTGAATAAATGACACTTTGCTACAATGTAAAGTAGTGAGTGTACAGCTTGTATAACAGTGTAAATTTGCTGTCCCCTCAAAATAACTCAACACACAGCCATTAATGTCTAAACCGCTGGCAACAAAAGTGAGTACACCCCTAAGTATACCCCTAAGGGAAAATGTCCAAATTGGTCCCAAAGTGTCAATATTTTGTGTGGCCACCATTATTTTCCAGCACTGCCTTAACCCTCTTGGGCATGGAGTTCACCAGAGCTTCACAAATTGCCACTGGAGTCCTCTTCCACTCCTCCATGATGACATCACGGAGCTGGTGGATGTTAGAAACCTTGTGCTCCTCCATCTTCCGTTTGAGGATGCCCCACAGATGCTCAATAGGGTTTAGGTCTGGAGAAATGCTTGGCCAGTCCATCACTTTCACCCTCAGCTTCTTTAGCAAGTCAGTGGTCGTCTTGGAGGTGTCTTTGTGGTTGTTATCATGCTGGAATCCCGCCCTGCGGCCCAGTCTCCGAAGGGAGGGGATCATGCTCTGCTTCAGTATGTCACAGTACATGTTGGCATTCATGGTTCCTTAAATGAACTGTAGCTCCCCAGTGCTGGGAGCACTCATGCAGCCCCAGACCATGACACTCCCACCACCATGCTTGACTGTAGGAAAGACACACTTGTCTTTGTACTCCTCACCTGGTTGCCGCCACACACGCTTGACACCATCTGAACCAAATAAGTTTATCTTGGTCTCATCAGACCACAGGACATGGTTCCAGTAATCCATGTCCTTAGTCTGCTTGTCTTCAGCAAACTGTTTGCAGGCTTTCTTGTGCATCATCTTTAGAAGATGCTTCCTTCTGGGACGACAGCCATGCAGACCAATTTGATGCAGTGTGTGGCATATGGTCTGAGCATTGACAGGCTAACCCCCCACCCCTTCAACCTCTGCAGCAATGCTGGCAGCACTCATACGTCTGTTTCCCGAAGACAACTTCTGGATATGATGCTGAGCACGTGCACTCAACTTCTTTGGTCGACCATGGCGAGGCCTGTTCTGAGTGGAACCTGTCCTGTTCAGCTCAGTGTCAGGGTCTTGGCAATCTTCTTATAGCCTAGGTCATCTTTATGTAGAGCAACAATTCTTTTTTTCAGATCCTCAGAGAGTTCTTTGCCATGAGGTGCCATGTTGAACTTCCAGTGACCAGTATGAGGGAGTGTGACAGCGATGACACCAAATTTAACACACCTGCTCCCCATTCACACCTGAGACCTTATAACACTAACAAGTCACATGACACTGGGAAGGGAAAATGGCTAATTGAGCCCAATTTGGAGATTTTCACTTAGGGGTGTACTCACTTTTGTTGCCAGCAGTTTAGACATTAGTGGCTAACCACCAAGTTATCTTTTCTATACAATATGTTTTCCCCACAATGTTTGACTGCCTTTCAGTTTTACATTAGGTCAAATATGTAGATGACTGACTGCACAATTCAAAAATAGATTCAATTTATCACCATACAAAGGTTTGACCAGGAGTCATTCTAAGAGGCTTAAAATACAATCCCTCCTTATCTGTCAGTCAAAATCTAGACAAGTAGTTCATGTTTAATGAATACGTCAGGTGTAAATGTGGCTGTGAATCCAGTCTCGACTATATGCCAGTTTCTATTAATTGTCCTAAAGTCTCTTTCAAACATCCTAAATTAGTGTTGAGTTTGATTTACACCTGTAGGTGACCGAGACAGTGAGCCCAGGTGCCTCCTGTACTCCTGTTTCAGCTTCGAAGTCACCTTGGACAGTAAATTCAATACCACAGTTCCTGTCAGAAATAGACACTTAACATGTCCTGTGGCCCATAATGCCTCTCAGCTCTGGACAGGCCAAGAAAAGCATCTTCTTATTTTGTGTGAAAGATGTAGCTAAATAAAGGTCAAAATTGTAATTGTGCCTATGCCTTTGCTTAATTTGTGCTCTAAATGTAACATTTTGTGTACATTCATCTATAGCTGTGCAATCTGCCATTCCCTTGCAGATGATTTACAATCAATTCAATTAATTCAAAACAAGATTGAAAAAATCACGTGAAAAAATGTGGCTCAAAAAACTTTTCATGGCCTCTCTATGGCTCTGTACACCTCACATCTCTCTCTCTCTCTCTCTCTCTCTCTCTCTCTCTCTCTCTCTCTCTCTCTCGCTCTTGTCTCGCTCTTCTCTCTCTCTCACACACATACCCCTTTCCTCTATTAGTTCACAATTGCAAGAAAAATTTGAACAGAGTTTTGCACTCACAGGAAGGTGTAAAATGTTGCCTATATTGTCATACCAAGCCAGAGGTTTCATTGTGTCCCAGTTGAGCCAAAAGTAGAAACCATCTTACTCCTTAATCATGACATGAGTGATAATTATTCTTCTGTGGGTAGGGCTGCATATTTGTCTTTGTAATAGATGTTTGCATCAGTGATGCGTGGGCACTGGCATCTCACACATGTCTTGGATGACATTACTTCTGCATTGTTCTTGTTTCTCAGGCGAGACTGTTGGCACTGGGAGTTCACTATGTTTTGGCGGATGTGAAATTTTTTATTCTTCCTTTTATCCATTTCCTAAGATCTTTGTTTGACTTGTAAATGTAGATCTGGGGTTAACACTAAGCGAAGGCCATGTGTGAAAGCAATCCACTGAATAACTGTTTTACTTTGGCACATTGCTTCCTTTTTCAAGTTTCATGAGGAAAGGCATGTTGTAGACTGTTGAACAGAAAAAAAGCCTTCTCTATATGTGGACTGAATTCACACCCAAGTAACTGTATGTGTGCTCCTGCTGCCTGATCTGATCCTTAGACATTTTTCTGCTGTGGATACTCTTGTCCTCTGTACATGCCTGATTCATCCTTCTGTTTGGAACTTCTGCACTTGTGATTCACCTTCTGCTCCTGTGGATGTGCTCCCACATAGATAACCAAAAGATCTGCTCTTCCTAAAACCAGCTCATGCCCAAGACTCACCCTTGATTCAGTAGATAGTCTCACTTAGATACTATAGATTTGTACCTAAAAACTGCCTCTGTAGTCATAAAGACTGTGCTTATCCTAGGACATGTATTCACAATATGCTTAGTGAACATCCATTCAAACACACTTATTGTTTGATTTGATAGTTTACAGCTGTAGAAAAGTATTGATTTATAATTCTACTATCTGGTGTCACCCAGAACAAGGTTCTTTCTTGAGGCTTCATCATGTCACCTCAGGGATCTGCAGTTTCTGATGAATTGAGCTGTGTGAAACAAAAACCTGTGACTGAATTTTTCGAGCCAAGTGTGGAAATATTTTTTTTTTTTAATGTTTTATAGCAAATAAGCAAAATTAAGTCTCATAGATTTCCACAAACAAAGGCAAAGTGTAGGTGCAAACAGTTTCTCTATGACCTAGAGAGGATGTTCATTTCTACTGTAAGATATATTACAAAGTTTGGGAGACAGAAAGGAGGATTATGGAGTGGGCAATGCATGTGTACCACAGTGGGGTTTTTTTAAAAAGATTATTTCAGGTCTTTTTTGTGGTTTTTGAGATATAGTTGGGCTGAAACTTTCGCTGCTGTATTCAGGCTTTAGTCTATTCAGTCCTGAGGCCCATAGCTATGTTTAAGACTTTTGACATTATTTGAAGTTTCATCAGTCCACTTTGTGCTGTCATGCTATTAGGATCCTCCTGAGATACTATGGACTCTGGCTAAATCAGCTCTCCTGCATGATCTGCTGCTCAACACTGACATTTACTCTTCTATTATCCTTTATTTTGCCAGAAATCCCAACTCACTTTCTCGGTCACAGCCAGACTGGAGGGACAAGGAGGAGATTGGAAGCATTAGATTTAGGACAGGCTTGGTGATCAGCTATTATTCTTATCCTTGTTAAGCAAAACTGCTACTCAGATCAGGCAACGTGGAGCAATAATGTGGATCCCCAGCTGTACTTTAAAAAGTACTGAATCAGTGCAGAATCAGCTGATCAGAGAACAACCTGCAGACTGTCCAGGGATTTAGAGTGTGCACTTTGGGGAGAGCAAAGCACTGCAAAGTGCTAAGGTGCTATAATCAGGCATCGTCTCTGAGCCATCCAGTCCACTCGTGTGTCTCCTCTGTCCTTCTCGCTTGCACAGTGCAAGGGCAAAGACTGAAGCATGTAAGCATTGTCTGGCTAATCAAATGTAGGCAAAGTCATGCTGTTAAGCAATCATCTTTTTTGGCTTCTTTTGAGGGTTGGAGTCTGTGGCTTCCAGATGGTGTGTGTGTGCATGTGTATGTGTGTGTGCGGACAGGGACACAGGATGAGGTTAGACAGGCTCCACGAATGGGCCAGTCTGATCCTGCCAAGATCAGGATCCGCTCCCATGGAAAGGGACAGCTTGTATGGTACAAGCTTGGAGCTCACACTGGAACATACTACGCAAATGGTTGTTCTCCATATGAAATGTTATATTAGACACAGTCAGTGTTTAATCGAAAGAGAGACATCAAAATTGGATGGATCCCAGAAAGCTCCTGGATGCGTTGTTTATTTATTTATTTATTTATTTATTTTGGTCTGGCCAAATTGCAGTAAATAGAATCTGTAGATTGTTTGTGTGATCAGGAAATGTTGATAATAACATATGTTCCTGATAATGAATATCCCCGTGTTTCTGTAAAATTTGCCAAAACAGAGATTGGTGATGGCAGCAATACAGCAGCAGACGGTGCGAAGAGGGGAGAGGGGGAAAAAGAGAGAAAGAGAGAGAGAGAGAAGATGAGGAAACAGGAGAGTGACAGGAATATAGAGAGCATAGGAATGAAAAAGGCCATCAACAGGGCAATTCAATTAGCCAGTCTTTATAGGCAGGAGGGAAGGAGGGTCGGAGGCAGAGAGACAACGACTGCATAAGCGATTAATCATACAGAACTCCGTTTAGCACAAGGTCCCACAAAAAAAATGTGACAATGTATGAGTACTACAGATAAATGAGGAAAGAACCAATTAGAGCCAGTCCAGAAGAGGGTTTGCTTTTTCTCATTTATTACAGAAGAAATTGCACATGTGCTGTAAGAAATTTTACAGTGATTGCAAGTTTCTTTTTTTATGAGTGATAAAATGTACGCTGTTATGGAACAAAACAGGAATATACTTTTTATGTGTGTCTTTATATATTTGTATGTTATGTATGCAGTTAGGTGCAAAAGTTTGTATCCCCCTTAGTGGCAACAATCAAAAACATGTCAATAAGAGGACATGAAAGAGGTGGGAGAAGGGCCAGAATGAGTCTTTTCCATTATTACCATGTTACTTGTAATTCTGGAGACACATCGGTGAACCTTCACACACTAAATATCTTGTAATTTGCTGTAAATTACATTTTTGGTTGGTTTCATTTTTGTCCTAAGGGATTGCACATTTTTGCACTTGACTGTATGTATGGATGTGTAGTTTTACATGCACAGAAGGATGTCCATCATTTGCATGTAAATTAAAATAAGATTCTGAAAGATTACAATGTAATAATCTGCATAGATTAAAGGTGATATGATGAGTTGTATTACTCTCTATCTCTCGTTCTTTTCTGTCTCTCAGGTCTAACTGGCTAAAGCCATGTTGTGGGAGGAGGGCAGCTCTTTGGCAGGTGTGTTTGCTGAGTGCAGGTTTTAACTGTTTGCTGGTGGCGTGTGTTGTTCTGGTGGTGGTGCTGCTGACTCTGGAGCTGCTCATCGACACCCGGCTTCTACAGTGTGAGTACCAGATCATCCAGACAGACATACAGAAGAACAGCGCTGCAGCTCCAAAGTGTATAGATAGTCTTAGAAATCTCTGTACATATAACACTACCGAGGTGTTGGTCTAAGCAAAAAGATTCTCTGGGGTGGGCATCTTTTATTCTGACATATGCATATTCTGACTAGTTATTGAATACGTTTTTCTCAGATAGAAATGTATTGTCCATTGAGATTTGGACAATGTTAAGATGTTATTTTTACCACATACTTAAGAAGTTGATCACAGTCATGATGTACTGAAATAAAAATTCTCGGCCCAAAACAAACAAAAATATAAAACCTTTTATTGGAATAATAATAATAATGATAATAATAATAATAGTAATAATAATAATTAATTGATTGATTGGTTGGTTGGTTGGTTGATTTTGGACAGTGCGTAGTCTTTCCCCTGATTCTTAATTAGCTTTTTGTGCACTGGAATGAATAAATAAATAAATAAATAAATAAATAAATAAATAAATATTATCATATTGTAAAACTGTAATTATCTATTTGTATCTTTTTATGTTTGTGGGACATGTTATTTATTTTGCATAATAAATTATTTTGCACACTAGTGATGTGCTGAAATGTCCTGGAAAAAAGCACTTTAACAATAAAAATGTTTGTTATTTTTTTAATTGTGTTTTTGAAAATTGAAAAGTATCTATTAAATTAAATAACTACAAGGTAATGAAATATCACTTCATTATTGAAAAGTCAGTCCTCTCAATAATACATTACTCAACAAAAATCAAATAATACATAGGCCCCATTTTACTGTACCACTGTATGTAGCAAAATGTTTCCAGTGGCCAAAATTTCAGTGTCTCTAATTGATATTCTTTTATTTCTGGGTATTTTGGGCCAAATTTGTTGAGCCAGTTTTTGCATACCATAAGGTTGATATATTTTGAAACTGACAGCACCATACTTTTTCAATTTGCCTTTACAAATATTGATTTATGTGAATGCTTGAGAAGGCAATTGCAAGCAATTTGGATGCTACAAAAATATTTAAACACATACATATAGATAAAGAAAGCCAAAAATATGGGATATTTGTCAAACATAAAAAGACAGTTTATATAATAATTAGCAGCCATGCCTTAATCAACCTTAATCACAGTTCCTTAAATGCACAGCAGTGGCAAAATTTTTTACTTTTCTGCCCCAATATTTTTGGAAAGCATTGTAGTTGAAACTCGTTCTGTGTAAGCCATTGACATCAATACCACAATTCCTGTATCTCCCATAAATCATGAGCTTTCCTGTCATTGATGACTGAGTCTCAGCCTTGGAAAATGCAGCCCAAGTGGAAAATTTCCCATGTGCCATTATTCCTCCATGTCATAGTGAGCCAAACTAATCTACATGATCTGACACTAGATACACGCTCTTCTTCATTACAAGTGGGCCAATCACCAGCGCATAGCCTAGAGCACAGCACACGGCTATAGCAAAGATGACAGCAGCCATACGTCAGCCTCTAGCTCCGCATCCTGTCTGGCCTTTTAAAAAGTCCTGCTAGACAGATTGAGGAGGAGCAAGTGAGTGTAAGACAAATGCAGAGCTAGAGATTAGCAGAGGAATAGATGGAGGGACATCAGCACAGCTGCCTGGATTAATGGATGGAGGGAGTTGAATGGACTGATGGATAGATCAGTGAATGAGATAAACAAAGACAGATGGGCAAGTAGGTGGTGCATGAAGAAAAGGTAAAACAGAAGGGAGACAGCTGAATGCAGCCCAGTGATTATCCATAATTTGGCTGATAAATAGACAAGCAGGCAGGGGTGAAGTGCTGAGAGTGAGCTTGGCTGGCCCTGTGGGAGTGGACGGGCGTATCTGAATAGCATAAATACCTGACATGCTTTCAATTCAGACGGCTGTCTTAATGGAAACCAAAGCCTTTCATGTCATCTGAATAGGAGGCAGCTATGTGTGGGAAACTTCCTTCTCCCCTTAAGTGTTCATTTAAGGTCATTAGTATGAGGAAACAGTGTTCATGTGTACCTCATTCATTAATTACTGCGTCCTTATGTGATGTATTGAATTGGTGATAATAACAGTTACTGATAAGAACTCTTGGTATTGTTAAACCTGTATTCTGCACGTATTTGTGCGTAGTTGAGTTGTATTTGAGCAGTTACAACTTCTTGATGGTATTCTGTGATATTCTGATTAAGTGCATTCTGTTGTCTGTGTTTTATATCCTCAGTTACCAACGCGTCCCAGTTTGCTGGCATTATTCACTGGATCAGCCTGGTCATTCTCTCCATTTTCTTCACTGAGGTGTGTGCGCATGTGTGTGCATGTGCAGAAACAGCTTGCTGAACTGCTCAATTGAAATAGAGGCTTTTTAGAGTCCCACAGATGGTTTCAAATGAATTCCCTCTGTTTGTAAATGTACGTGATTGATGATTTATGAAAAGAAGCTTACAGTGAGTTGAAAGGAAATCACATTTTAAGTCGGAATTTTGTTTTGCTGAGGTGTTAATATTCATAAGATTCATTCAACACATGCAAGTAGTGGTGATTTGAATCATTTCTGCTGCGGAATAACCTCTGCTGTGGCTCCTAATCCTTTTAATTTAGTATTATGCTGTGCCATTAGAAATTCCTCCACATGCTCATTATCTAGCTCTTCTGCACTGACCGGGCTGGAAGCGTGCATGTGTCTGTCTCTTTTCTTTATGAATTCTCCTCTACATTGTATACATACTAAACACTTCTATATAGGATGCATGTGAATGTGCTGCCTGCTCAAAATTGGGAACACTTTTCTTCTAGTGAATCTGTTTCTGTTTGTTGTTTCTCTATGACTTTTCCCTGTTTGCCCTCCTTTGTTCTTTCTCTCTGTCTCTCCCTCTCAGACTGTCTTCAGGATTGTGGTGCTGGGGATATGGGATTACATAGAGAACAAAGTTGAGGTAAGCTCCTCAGGGACACATTAATATAGGGAAAGGAGTGAGAGAGAGAGAGAGAGAGAGAGGGGTAATGAGAGAGTAGACGTTCTCTCTTTCTGCTGCAGTGTCATGCTCTCAATGTCACAGCTGTGTTGTAGCAGCACCGCTGTGTACCGTGTTCATACTGGCTTCATACTGTTCACCAATCAGCTTCTCTTTCTGTTCCATGACAAATTGTTTAAAGTCGGCATATGGAAGAATATATATACTTCAGCATGTCTAACAGCTTTATTTAATTAAATGCTTATAATTACATGTTTTTGTTCTTTACCACTACCTACAGTCTTTTAAAAGCCAGTTATCATCCCATAGCTGGTAGACACAATGTTATGCATGTATCATCAGGAGAATCCCAGTGATGACACAGCCATCCATGGCCGGAGACTAGAGAGCAAAATAGGCAGTGCTCTCTGGGTGGGAGGGCTTGCATTAGACTCTCTCATCAATCAAAGCAATGCAACACTAACCAATTATTGGTGTCTATAAGATCATGTATGGTAGTTGGTAGTTGTTGTGTGATGGGGAGAGCTGGCTAGTAGGTGGGAAATGGCAAAATGACCAAAATGGGGAGAAAAAAAAGTTAATCATATATTTCCATATAAACATGATCGAAAAACTTGTTGGCAAATCTAGTTTCATTTTCAATGAGTTAATCAATATAATCAAATCTCTGCACCATCATATTCTAATAATTATTTTTGCTAAAAGACTTTAATCTGTCAACTATTTTTACCTAGCTTTTTTACCTCTCTGACATTTAAAATCATCTAACACATTAACATAAGATGTAGTTTAGCCACAAATCACTAAAATTTGTACATGACAAAGATGTTGCAGTATTTACATGATAGTGCATTGTTAAAATACATTTACTAATGATGCATGAATAATATTTCAATTATTATTTGTGACATGGTTTTGGAACCTACAAAGCTGACGAGCTATAAATTACCTACATGTTTAGGGTTAATAAATGCTGTGTATGTGCATTATTTCCTGATTCTTATGCTTGTAAGAGACAACATAGCAGCATCAATGAAATCATTATTATAGTGTGTGTGTGTGTGTCTGTGTGTGTGTGTGTGTGTGTGTGTGTGTGTGTGTGTGTGTGTGTGTGTGTGTGTGTGTGTGTGTTCTGTGGTGGCTGTAGGTGTTTGATGGTGCTGTGATCGTGCTCTCTTTGGCCCCAATGGTTGCCTCCACCGTTGCTAATGGACCCAGCAGCCCATGGGATGCCATTAGCCTCATCATCACCCTTCGCATATGGAGGGTCAAGAGAATTATTGATGGTAAGCAGAACCCCTGCACTGCTCTTGTCTTGCTTATTTGTTTGTTTGTTATTTTATTGCCTCTAGTTTTTGCATCTTTCTTTTTTTAATTCTTCCAAAATGAAATTTTTAAATGGATGTCATAAAATATGTTCATGTGATAGTATCATGTTTGGGATAAAAATCCTTTCCTGGAAAATCCATAGTGCTAATCGAAAGAAATGATTGCCAAAAATAAGTGCTTATTGTGTCAGCTACTCATTAAAACTCTATTTGCCCTTCAATCAATAGGTCCTTCTCGAGCAGCTCAGCCAGGATGTGTTTGATTAAAATTCATGCTGACCTCTCCTGTCTATAGCGGTTATGCACAGCTCCTATTAATGCAGGCGTTCGCAGGGTCGATGAGTTTGGCAGGTCACATTTGTTCCCCTCCCACGACTCAGCAGTCCGATGTTCTCAGTCCAGACTGTCTATCAGTGGAACAGGAAGTCAAGCAAACTCCAACTTCTTGGCAAATTCCAAAAAATTTTGCTTTGTGTACAGACCTAGTCATTTTGGAATAAATAACCTCATTCCACAGTGTAACTATAAATGATCTGGCTCGAAAAAAGTCTGCCTTTTTGCTGCACACTTTCTGTTGACGGTTAATTTACTTCCATGTCCTGACTTATATATTAGTATATTAGTCTTCTGTATGGCGCTAAGAATTTTCACTATTGATTTATTTACCTTTGTACAGGATAGTGGTTTTTCATTCAGGACATGTTTAAACCTGCTTTTTGTGCATTCGTATAAATCCTGCTCCATGAGATCAGTGTGTGTTACAGTCAGCAGTGTGTAAATACCAATTTATCTAAATGTGTCTTTGCCTGCTTAGATTCATGTTTGAGTTATTGGATATGTTAGATAGTGTGTAGTCAGCAGAAAGCGTGTAAAAACAGATTAATATTCTCACCCCCTTCTTTACAAGAGCATGCAACTCTTGCACTGTTCATTTTCAGGTAGTTGGTAATGCACACACATACACACACAGTCTTGTATTACTCATTTATAAGGTTATGTGTGGGGTATTTCTTTCCTTTTAGTTTGTGTATGACTGTAGCTTAATAATATTTACATCTAATACTACCCTCATATGTATAATATTGGGACATTTAGTCCACACAAAGAGCTAAAAACATACCCACACAATGGCCACTGATCCTCATTTAATCTTCAAATAACATACTATACATATTTTTCATTTGCACCTTAATTTCCTCAAAAATATCTTGCACCAAGAGTTGTTGCAAAGCCGCTGTTTGCCTTTACAGTGCATTAGTCTGAGCTTTGTGTGAGGTCTGCAGTGTAACGCCCTCTTGTGGCTCTCCTCTGATATTACATGTGAATACTGAATGAGCCACAGGTGTAGAGTTAAAAATACACATGGAGACAGCGCAGCTGAGAGTTCAGCGCCATGTCAGCTGATTAACAGGACTGTCATCTGACATTTAAGTGAAATGGAATGGTGGAAATACGAAATACTCAAACAAAACACCATATAATATTCAGAAATCTGAAACTGTAAAAACAGAGTGATATCATACTGATGTCACAAACAGTACAGCTGTGTACATCTTGTTTTCCATTTTTGTGACACACCATGAGAACAGCATTACCAGTAACACACTCTGGGGGGAAAAGGCACTGTGAGTATAGATTTGTTCACTGGCATAAAAACAATGTGCATGTCACCCATGTCACACCCCTCTTCATTTCCATCTACTGGCTTCCTGTAGCCACCCGTATCAAATTCAAAGCCTTGATGCTCACATACAAGACCTTGTCTGGAACAGCACCCTCCTACCTCAACACTCTCCTTGAAGGCTTACGTTCCCTCACACAATCTGCGATTGGTTAACAACCAACCCTTAGTAGTGCCTACTCTGCGTGGCTCAAGGTCCCTTTCCAGAACTTTCACACTAACTGTTCCTCAGTGGTGGAATGAACTTCCAACCTCAATCCAGACCACAGAATCTGTCACTATCTTCAAAAAACAGCTAAAGACCCACCTCTTCCGTGAGCATGTAACTAACCCCTAAAATGCCAACCCCACATTATCCTTGAAAAAAACCGTACTCTGGCTCTTACGCCTCTACTTTGTGCAATTTGTTTATCTAGAACTCAATTATAAATTTTGTATAGTAGCACTACTTGTATTATTCTCCGCTTGATCTATCGCTTTACTTGTATTTCCTCATTTGTAAGTCGCTTTGGATAAAAGCATCTGCTAAAAGAATAAATGTAAATGTATGTATAATTAAAAGTACAACACTGCTCCTTAATTTATATACTTTAATGATGTTATCATTTAAAAACATACTCTTAAAGGTACCAGCCTATCTTTAGGATTTTATCAGTTAGTCCTATCTGAATGGGTAACCATCTGGTAACCTAAGAGTTCCTCCAGAAGAACAAACTACTAAATATCTGAAAGGTTGCAGTCATTTACAACACAAAAGACACTAGAGGATAAGGCATACCATATGATCTAGATAATATATAACTCCAGCTCCCTAAAACATCCTTCAGGACAGGTTGTTGCACTGGTAGCCCCTTAAAGGTTCTCTGTATAACCCATTTTGAAAGTTAAAACTCTTGACCATACAAATAAACCTTGAGGAACCCATATTATGCATATAATAAATTCAGTAAGCACTTCATCTTGGTCAGGGGTCACGGAGCATCCAGAGCCCATCCCAATAACACTGGGTGCAAGTCTATCTACCCAATGTTAGAACCAAAGTATAGAAATTGTGTGCAGTGTAGTAATGTAAATGTCATCGGTAGAAAAAAATTTATCATGATGACACTGACAAGATCTAAAGGCGTGCATAACTCGGTGTTATACTTGCATTCATAATTTATACCAGTTTTACCCTTTACTGTGATGCTGCAGTACAGCTGACAAAGCACAGCCAGGTTGGTTCTGTAGGAGACGCATGTAGCATTCAGGACATGCACAGTCACTGTAGGCTCAGCATTATGGCTCTAATGATTACAGTCTAATTGAGATGCAGATTTACATGATGGTGCTCAGCTGGTACAGGCACATTTAGGAGCAGCGGGAATGAGTCTGGCCTGAACTCTAATAGAGCCGTTCAGTTCATGCGGCAGAGAGCAGACACAGTATGAGTCTGTCCACAGCCACAGTCTTATTGTGTTGTGCCCTGTTTGCTGGGTGTAAATGCTCCTCACTGGATAAAAAGAGCAGTCTAGAGTGTCACGGTATCCAGTTAAAAGTTGCTTCTCAGTGGACAGTATAAGCCGCAGCACAAGGGCCTGTAATTGACTTGTTATCGGAGATGTATATCAGAAGTGACATTTAACAAATAGCCTTTCCTGTTCTGTTCTTTTCCTGTGTCTCTGTGGCTGTAGCGTACGTGCTGCAGGTGAAGGTGGAGATGGAGATGGAGCTTCAGCAGTATGAGAAGGCTAAAGCCGTGCGGGAGGAGCAGCTAGAGAGGCTCACACAGATCTGTCAAGAGCAGGCGGTGAGACACACATCTTTTTTACCTCTTTTCTCTCATTTAACCATTTAAGATGTGAATCACAGTCCTAGCATATGTGTTGTGCATATTTGTGTTTTATTGTGTAGTATACTTGATCTCTGGTAGTTACTTCAAGAACTGAGTTAGATGTGTTAGAACAGGCAAAACGAAAGAAGAAAAACATTTGTGGAGATGTAGTCCCAGAACTGAGATTAACTACTGCACTACACGTCATTAAACATCACGTGTGTCTGTCCACCAACAGAGGGCAGCAGCGCCACATAAAACCTAAACGCACACCACTGTTCTTTTTTTTTTTTTTTAAATTACTTTTTAAAGTTAAGGGTTGTTGTTATTTAACTGCTGTAGTTTCTTTAGATTTCTGTTGTTTTCTTAAAATAGAAATATCATATTCATAAAGATTTGTTTGTTTTTTTATGTCATTTTTATTCCTTCTTAAAATTTCTATAGCCTGAAAAATTCTGAAGTCCAAGTCCTATCTCTGAAGTTCATAATTGGTTGTGTTTTAATAAGACACGCTTATTTCACATGAAAATCTGACATGCTGGCAGTAATTGATAAACGTTTGCAACCTCCTTGGTGCTTTCTAAGTAGTTTTTTATTTTTTAATAGACACAAAGAGGTTGAAAATAGTTATGAAAGAGAATGATGCACATGCAAGATATTAAAGAACAATAATGTGACATTCAGAAAAGGAAATGCAAACTTTTATGTGATGGTGAAGGAGCGTCTGTGACACATAAGACGGACATAACACTTTGATGTCCTGTTTCTTTGCCTTCTTTGTTTTGTCCTAAGGGCAATCTTTTGCACTCGGCTGTATGTTACATGACTGAGGCAATTGTGCTGAGCTCTCTAGTCAGATAAGAGCTAAAGTCCCATCTATTTCAGCAAGTCTTATCCAACCAATCAATAGTGAAAGAGCTCATACATCATAGGAATGTGTTGCTTTTTGCTGGGAGAAAAAGACAAATTCAATAATGAGAGCAACATCCAAACGTAGGCTCTGCAGGGAACTGACTTGATGCTTGTCAATATCAGCATGCAGGTCAGGAGTAAACATCATTAGAGCATTGATTAGGTACGGTGAGTGGTGCTTGATAGGCTAAATGAACGTAAAGGCTCACCTTGGGTGATCTCCAGCAGTGTTACAATAAAAGAAATACACAGTGTGCATTTGTGACAGCATAATTTAACATTGACAGGAAACAGTGAACTGATAGTAGTTATACAGTAGGTCCAGGCCTGGCTGGGCTAGCAGAGCTAAGCCCTCCCTTTCTTTTAAGCAGTGTTGGGTAAATTAATCAAAAAAGTAATCCACTAGAGATTACTAATTACTACTTTAAAATTTTAATCTGATTACATTACTGATTATTGTAATGTTGTGTCCGAGTCCACTTTTATCGAGTTTGAGTCGAGACCAAGTCCTTAACCAATTCAGTCCAAGTCCAAAAGGGGCCAAGTTGGACTCAAGTCCGAGTCCTTAATGGGTGAGTCCGAGTAGAGTCCGAGTAGAGTCCGAGTCCGGCTGAGTCCATAAAGTAATTAAATTGAAAAAAGATTTGAAATTGCAATTGTATACTCAACACTGAGCTGTTAAAGTCATATTTTAACCTTCACAAACCAATGGCAACATAAATGTAACAAAAAATACCACTATTACATCTTACCATTGCCATTTAATATTTTTATTTCATGTCATCAGCACCTCAACTAGTTCCCTATGAAAAAATGGTTTCAGATAAAAAAAAAAGGGATATAGAGGTATATGTAGAAATTTTTTTATATTACAAGTATATGAAAATACAAATGAACCTGTTTTGTTATTGTATCACACTATATTGTGTCCTCCAGTTCGAGTTGATATTTCAATGATTTGATACCTCTCCCCCACAGTTATATAGTCTGACAGAGAGAGTAAAGAGTAGAGTTACATTTAGCAGCATCATGACAACAAGCTTCATGCCTTATTACTGCTTTTAATCTGTTTATGAATGACAACAAACTCATTTTGCAGAGTTTATGATATTTATTATATTAAGAAGTACATTTCACATTTTACATGAAATTCAAGACTGGAATCGCCAAATGCTAATGTTTAGGGGTGGGCGATATGACTACAATCTATCTATCTATATATCTATCAATATATATCTATATATCCATCTATATATCTATATATCTATATATATATATATATATAAAATTACATGCACTAATTTTTAAGTATTTTGTTGGCAGTATCAGTGCTACCGCAGCTCTAGATCACTGCGGATAAAAAGTAATCAGATTACTCGAAACCTATCAAACCTACAAAAATATACTACAAAGTGAAACTCTTCTTTCAGTAATTTTAGCGCGTGTCAATGTATGACATGATCAGAAAAAGTTGGATTTATCACGACACTTGCCTCGGGTGTTGTCAGAGTTTGTAGGACTACCAGACCGATAAAATATAAAACTTTTCTAACTAGACTAGTTTGGTGGCACAGCTAAGTTATGGGTTTCGTTGCTACAGTGCCATGCAAAGTACATTATCTTTCCTTATGCTCTGCTCATATCATGTTCACGTCAACTGGAACTCATAGACAGTTACACACCTTGTTTTTCAGCTCAGCATCAGAGCATGTTACTGTTTCACTTTCCCTTTTACTGGTTAAAAAAAATCCATTTTTGGATATCCAAAAAATGAATATCCATTCATATATCCAATTGTGGCTCAGATATCACAGAAAAATAAAGAATTTTATCTGATTGTGTAACAAATGTAAAAGTTTGGAATTGGAAAACATTTTTTTTGCAAGTGGAAATATTTACATATTAAAAGACTTGTTCCACCAAAGAAACTGTTTTTATTATTCATTTTTATTCTCCCTCTCGCTCTCTTTTTCATATATATTTATATATACATAAATTTCTAATATTTATTATATTTTCAGTGTAAGTGATATATGGTGTGAAAGCTGTGGTTCTGTGTAAATCACATCTTAGTTATGCATTTTAACTTTTCTTTATATATATACACACACACACACACATTTCTTTATTTATTTGCTTAAGTACATCATTTTAAAACTTAGTGTTTCTTTTTATATCATCTGATACTCAAGCTTTCACTATCAATATAAGAGAAAAAAATGGTATTGTCATAAGTTCAATGGTATGATGTGATTTCTTTCTATCCAGGATTGGATAACCTATCACTGATAGTCATATGAAGTCATTAAACCTGCTGAAATGCCCTCTAGATTTTGTGTATTTCGCTGACACTACAATGGGTTCATTGTAGTAATGCAGAGTTGCTGATAATACAGTTTTTAGACCTTCCATTTAATATTGTCACCAACATTCACTGTATAGAACCATAGTTTCCGTCATGTGAAATGTCTCTTTCTGTTTCTGCTTGCCAGTTTGAGATCAGGCAGTTGCGGGCTCACCTAGCTCAGCAGGACCTGGATCTAGTTGCAGAGCGAGAGGCTGCTATGCAGATCCACCACGTATGGGGAAAGCAGAGCAGCAGCTTTCAGGAAGTGGATGGACTCAGACCTGCAGCCTCCGACACTGAGGGCAGAGGCAAGAGGAGAGAGCCAGGAGCTCCTACAGGTAATGACCCCAGAGTCCTCTTTTTATGTCCAGTCAGACCAGCAGGGCTGTAGGTTAGAGTCTTGTGTCTGGGCTCGTTTCAGGCACACAATTAAAAAACAACTGATCCAAACAGGAACCAATAGAATTTGGTGCTCTGTTTCTCATTCATTATTGACAAACTGGTCACCAAAGCCAGTCCAAAGTCCAACATTAAAAGAAATGCTTTAGATTTGATTAGAATAAATGTCTTTGTCTGACTGTACATTTGGTTAACCAGCTTATACTAGCTGCAATTAAAATACTGCCAATAGGCTAGATAGTGTCCTGGTGAAATTCCCCATTGGCCCTTATCTATCATGTCCCCCTAATAAGCTCCATCTCTAAATTGGCTAAATCACTCTCTCCTCTCCTCTAATAGCTGGTGTGTGGTGGGCGTTCTGGTGCATTATGGCTGCCGTCGCATCATCCAGGTGCGACGGCACACACTGATAGTGTTTTGAGGAGATTTCCCCCCTCATACAATGTAAAGCGTGTTGAGTGTCTAGAAAAGAGCTATATAAATGTAAGGAATTATTATTAAGTATTATTAATGAATGATTAAATTAGAAAGAAAACAATTAACATTATTACAACGTTGTAAGACTATTATATACTCACTAAAACATTATATTATTTACCACCCCAGAAATATAATGGATATTTACAGTGAGCTGCAAAATTATTGCCACCTCTTCCTGTTTCACCGGATGAGCTTGAAATTCCTTGTTGTTTGTCAGCATGGGGAACAGTACAAAATACACAAATGAAATGAGACATTTACTTTCATTAAAAAAAGCACTACGACTGTAATAATTAAGATGTTTAAAATACCTGTAGTTTTAATGAACCTGTTTGAAAGAGGATGCAAGTTTATTTTGCCCCCACAAGCAGTGAGGAGGATGGATACAGAAGCTAAAAAGGACCATTAAGGGCACACGGTGGCTTAGTGGTTAGCACGTTCGCCTCACCTCCAGGGTCGGGGGTTCGATTCCCACCATGGCCCTGTGTGTGCGGAGTTTGCATGTTCTCCCCGTGCTGTGGGGGTTTTCTCCGGGTACTCCGGTTTCCTCCCCCAGTCCAAAGACATGCATGGTAGGTTGATTGGCATGTCCAAAGTGTCCAAAGTGTCCGTAGTGTATGAATGGGTGTGTGAATGTGTACGTGATTGTGCCCTGCGAAAGACTGGCACCCTGTCCAGGGTGTACTCTGCCTGCGATGCTCCCTGGGAGAGGCTCCAGGTTTCCCTGTGACCCTGAAAAGGAGTAAGTGGTGTAGAAGATGGATGGATGGATGGATGGATGTTGGACCATTTTGAAGTCAACAACTACAATTATGTCACCTCTTTGCCAACAAACTTGTAAAAAAAGTCTTTTCTTTCTTCTTACCTGGGGTTCTCTAGACACTACTACAACTGTGTCTAATTGGTCAGAAATAGAGCTTTTTGGAGAATGAATTTGAGATGGGTTTGGTCTAATCCCCACTGTTCAATATGGTTGATGTTCTGAGGCTCTTTTTCCTCCAAAGGCCCTGGAAGTTTTGTTAAGACACCTTGCCTCTCTCATGAAATACCTGGAGATTGTAAATGAAAATCTGTCTGCCTCTGCTAAGAAGCTACAACTGGGTCATTTCTGGATCTTCCAGCAGTTGGACTTAATTTTTTTCTAAGACATTGATTGTAAAGTTTTGTGCAGGTTGAGAAATTAAACATTTCAGTGTTGCCACCGGTTGGATCCTGTGCTCACGTCGTCACTGAGCAGGATTTCACGTCCTCCCCATGTCTGTGTGGGTTTCCTCCTACTAGTCAAAAACATGCTGAAAGGTGCATTGGTTACACTAAATTGCACACAAATGTGAATGTGTGTGTGGGACTGGGATCCCATTCAGGGTGTGTGCCTCATGGCCAGTGTTCCCATGAACATCAAGTCCCTGACCAGAATAAAGAGGTTACTGAAGATGAGTCAGTTTTAATGACACAGCTGTGGCACGAACAGTGTTCTGTGTTTGTTCCATGCTATTGTGGGTTTGTCTATGTTTTTGCACATTGCATGATGCATTATATGTAACCAATCAGCAATTAATTGCACTATCAGCCCTGTCCGCAAGGACAGTTAGCCTGTTTTGAGCAGGTACCAAATCTATACAACCATTACCTTGAGTGCTGGACCAACAATCAATGGAAAAATCACAATTTGGCTATTATGGTGCCTAAAGTATTTTTTGTAGTCAAAAAAAGGCCTTTAGTCCTCTTGTGTGATATGGATCGTTGAAGAAAGGAACGATGATCGAATGTTATCTGCAAATATTGAATTGTACTGAGCAAGAATTGTGTGAATTAAGTTTGGTGCTAGATTAGATTAACTAGATTGTAGGTTAATGTCCTGTTTCAAACAAATGTTGACTTTACAGTGTATATTCTTGGCTTTGGTGGAAAAGTTGGCTTTTTGGAAGAAATTATTTTTTAAAATAAATAAATAAACGGTGTCTTGTTACACTCTTTCAGAATATTCAAACAATGCTAACTTTATGGAGAAACACAATGAATTGCGTATTATTTTGTCAACTCTCTGGCAATTTGCTTAAAATCTGAATGAAAAACATGCCACAGATCACTTCCATGTGACTGAGCATAACAAACATTGTTGCATGCTGGCTATGTTTTGTGCACATGATGTCAGCTCACATTGGGATCTGTATAGTTACAGCTGACATACTACACATACCCACAGTGCTCTGTGCATTGGGCCATGTTTCTCCTAAAAGCGTACTCAGATATGGCATAAACATCTGTTCCTTTCACCTGAAAAAACCACAATGGGCTGCCAGCAAGCTACACTCTGGCCCCCAGAGGATTGTGGGAGCAGGACCCTGGCGTGTGGCTTTTGCTCATCAGAAGAGTGTCTGGACAAAAAGGGCTGTCGGAGTGGCGCCTGACCTCAGGGGAGCATTCAGAGAAAGAAGAGCGAGAACTAGAGTAGCCTCAGGCTATGTGTTTTAGTGGCCAAGTCTTATTCACGTCATAACGGGAGTGGACGAGAGATTCCGAAGACAAAGACCCTCTTTTTGATGTGTGCCAGTGCTTCCCAATGACATAATGAATGTACAGAATTGATTAGGACACGGGTATGTTATAGTCATTCTGTGGATATTTATTGCCATTTTATGCATCCAAGAGACTCTAAGACTCGCTTGTTTAAATTATTGCTTTGGATATCCCCTTATTTCCACCATAGAAATTCTTCACATTTCGAACGGAGATAGGAAAAGTAAATAAATGCGGCGATAACATGATCAGGCTCAAGCTGTCAGGCAGTGAGGTCAAAGCTTAGAGCACACACCACAACACTACAAGGGCATTAAATCACCTGAATCCGCCTCAGTGCTTTCACACTCTCACTCCCGCACACTTTCTATCCCTTCCTCCCTCGATCCTTCTCTTTCTCTCCCGGTCTCAGTGAAAAATAAAAGCAGACAGCTTTTGCACTGTGTGCTCCTCCTTCTCCTCATGTGTTATTTATCCCAGAGTGATTGTCTTGCTGGTGTTTTAAGCCACTACATCTCTCCTCCTGGGCCACTGTCATATAAATATTTTAAACAGTAAAAAATGAATGACAAAGGCGCGTGAGTAGGGTTGTGTCCCCGGGGATGAAGGAGTGGCACTTAGAGAGTGGCAGCCTTCCCGTTCTGCCGAGTGGATCTTAAGCTCTCTAACTTATCCAAAGTCCGCCACCTAAGCTCCAATCCTACCTGGTCCACTCTAAGGTTACGCTAGTGTATCCTAGTCATTACAGCACTTGGAACCTGAATCATATAGATCACATGTAATTTATGTTTCTGGTAAATACAAATTCATGTCCCAGTTTGGTTGTCCAATGTGAAATTAGTAGTAATAATAATCTGCCTTGTGTTTTCATGCCATGTCACTGATTGCTTTTGTTTCATTTCAGAAAATATCACTCAAGATGACATGAACAATTACATCAGCCAGTATTACAGCGAGCCAAGTAGTGGTAAGAAAAATATTGATAATATGAGCAAATTGCATGTATTTTATGCTTGATCTATAATAAGAAAAATGCTGAAGAAAAAAAAAAAGCGCTTGCTCCACCATCAGGGGACTGTGTAATGGAATACATATGATACATCAGCCATCTACTGGATTCCACACAGGAGTCTAAGAGCATGACTGGTCCTGCTGTCTGAAAGGGAAAACTTCCTGCTCTTTTCGTGTTGGTTGGAAAAATCTTACCAATTTGGGGGCATCTGTTAGCCCATGTGTTATCCGGTTAAAATATTCCGCTCAAAGTCTGGTATGCAATCTTATAATGCTGCATGAGCAGCAGTTTGATAAATAAATAAATAAAAAAAGACAGTGTGAGACCGGGAGGAATAACATCACACCCATGTGCGCTCACTAAACATCACATTTGGGGTTGAAGTCAGCGCTCTGTGCAGGCCACTTGAGTTCTTCCATACCAACCTTATCAAAACATATCTTTATGGACCTTGCTTTGTGCACAGGGGTACTGTCATCCTGGAACAGGTTTGGGCTCCTTTGCTCCAGAGAAGGCTGTAATGCTACAGCATACAAAGACATTGTAGACAATTGTGTACTGTGGCAACAGTTTGGGAAAGGCCCACAAATGGGTGTGACGGTCTGTACTTTAGGCCATATGGTGTAGCTGTTGTGATATAAAGGATGGGGCTGGGGGAGGGGAGGGGGGTTAGTCAAAATGAAATGTGACGTAAATATGGTCAGAGGGTTGTGATAGTACAGCACCACTCTGTGGATGGACAGATTTCTGTGGATGGCTAAGGTTTTTATAGTTTTCTAAAGTAGTTCTACTTAGAACCCTTTGTGACAGAAACACTTTGTTGTACTGTCAGACAAACTGAAGAACCCTTTTTGATTCTAGATTCAACCAGTTATCCGTCTGCTAGTGCCCAGAAACATTGTTACTGCTAATTCCAGAACTTACACTTTTGGCACCTTGAGCAAGGTCCTTAGCTTTCCAGTGCTCAGACTTCATTCCCCGTTATGACATTTGGAAAAATCCATTTTCCCCCAGGGATATATTCAGCCATAAAGCTTAAACTCTTGTTTTTGTTGCAGATATTGGGATTCCAGAGCCAGGTGCACGCATTATAACGACTGCAGCCATAGATGTGCACTTGCCCACTAACCCATGCCAGTTGCCTCCATCTCTGGTGAGCACTGAAGGACCAGGCAGCTCAGTGAGTGAGGCTCCCAGCAGCACAGTGTCCCGCTCCAGCTGCAGCTTCTCGGCACGTCAGCACAGCGTCAGCAGCCATACATTGGCCTCCAGTAGCGAGTGCAGCTCCACCGTACGTGAGGCCTCCACCTCTGACTACAGCGCCCAGCACTGCTGCCCACCGCCTTACTGCAGCCCACTGACGCTGGGCACACAGGGAGGAGGGCACAACCCCAGCGCTGTGGTCCAGGAGCTTCTCTCATCCCTGTCTGAAGACTCGTGTCTGGCCCAGAAGGGCAGAGTGAACCCCCTTAACCTGAAGCTCCCCAGTCCAGCTGGCTCAGCTAAGGCCAGCCCCGAGCTGGAGCACAGGGTCAAAATTTACAATAAGAGGAACCAAGAGAGTCTGGCTGTGTTCCAAACCAAGCCGTTGATCCACCTGCAGGGAAATGAGCCATTGCTAGACGAGAAGTACAGACTCATGGGGCCTGCAGATGCTCCGATGACTCACATGCCGGATACGTAGGGTATGGAGTGCACCGGCATGGCCACCATCACCAGCTGAAGCAGCTTCCCTCCCCCGTCCTCTCTCTCTCTCTCTCTCTCTCTCTCTCTCTCTCTCTCAGCCAGCACTGTTCACGCTGACTCCCAGGCTTCTTGCTCTCTAGAAGTGCACACTGAGCGACACACTAAAGGACTTTGCTCTCAGTTGCCTTCTCCAGAGGGGTTTCCCAACTTCATGGTGAGGAATTGTTGGCACATGTCCTCCCCTTTCTATTGAACTCAGCAAAACACTTAAACAGTGTGTGTGTGTGTCCCTCCTGCCAAAATTGCACAACCTTCCAGAGCCCAGGGAGAGGCACTTTGGGAGCCATCACTGGAACATTCATCAGGAATTTCCTACTTCAACGTTCGTCCGTGTTCGGTGACCGTCTGAAACCAGCAATGGGATACAAATGCACTCGAGCTTTCAGACAGGCACGTAGTATAGAAATGAGGCGGGAATACTTGTGATTCTTTGTGCTCTTATTTCAGGGTTTGGTTTAGGTGATGGGTCAACGAGGTAACTGTTTTTATTCGTTTTATTTATATGAATAATAACACAATGTACAGTACAGGCCTACTGATCCGACTGCTGCAGGGTTACATTTGATCTGTGTTCAAATGTGTCGAGCTGTGTTACTCAGCCAAATTTCTTACCTTCGCCTTTCTTACTGATGCTAACGTTTGTATTCAAAATTCTATGACTGGAACAAAGCACGCAACTCAAGTATTTTTAAAAACCTGCTTAGATTTAATTTGATGGGGGGGGAAAAAAAAATTCAGGAATATAATTTTAGTAGGTTTTTATGAGGAATGATGGGTAAGAATGTTGTCTTAAGCCCTAACATTAACCCCATCCTTATAGCATGAGCCTTTGAGAATAAAATTTCTGCTTTTTGATTGAGGCTGACTAATCCTGTATTGTTGATTAAGGCATTTTATATAACTGATAATGGGAGAAATTGTAAAGCAAATAAAAGTTGGTAAATTCATTGAATCTGGTGGTTTTCTGCATTTGTTTAAGCGTGGTCATGTGGAGTATATAAATATTACAGCTATTCTGGAAATGTAAAAAGGGAAAAGAAGAGAAGACTGTGACTAACTGTTTTGCAAAACAGATTTTTTTATTTAAATGATTTATTACAAACTGTAAGTCCAGACCAGACAACTAAATGTGAAATTAGCTTACTTTGTCTAAGTGCACTGAAATGAAAGAGCATGTCCATTAATGAAAGCAATTGAAACCTGCTTTAAAATTATGTATCACGTTTTTCTTTCATGAAGCGGCCTTTAAATAAAAATCAAACTAAAAATGGACTGATGAGAGTTGATATTTATTACTTGACATAGATGGCAAGTGTGTGTGTATAGATGTTACACACTGAGCCAAAGGCCAAAACATAATGCTATTGGCAAATTAGATCGGACATCATTAATATACTGACCACATTATGATGTTATTAGATACAGTAGCATGAAATGTAGACTCCTGAAAACGTTACATAAATAAAGAAAGGTCTGAGGTGTGCATCAGGAGGGAAGAATGCAGGAGGAGTGACATTTCCTAGCTCATTCATAAGGCAAGTGTCCGGCTCAGTTACACACAAGGCTCAGGAGTATGTCCCAGCTAGAAGCCGAGTAATGAATTTCACTTCTTCAGCATGTCGATCATCTCAGGGACAGCCTATAAAAAAAAAATTATTTTTTTTTTAAAAAGTCTTTCAAGATTGTCATCACTGTAACAAATTCAGATTAACCTACACAACCTTATGCAGTCACAAATTAAAACATTTTAATTTGTACATAATTCTGCAGACTAGATTGATATTTTGTGCACACTACCGGTCAAAAGTTTGGAGAAACTTGACTGAAATGTTTCTCATGATCTTTAAAAGCTTTTGATCTGAAGGTGTATGATTAAATGTATAAAATCGGTGTTGTAGACAAAAATATAATTGTGCATTCATTTCTTTCATTTGAAAACTAACATTTTATTTACCAAAAAAAAAAAATGGATGACTCAGAGCGAAATATTCCGAAAAGCAGCCATTAAGAGTCCAGCGTAGGTGAGAACTACTTTAATACTGTTTAAAATGCATCTCAGGGGAATTTCTCAGGAAATCGGTTGAGAAAATACCAAGAATACATTTATGGAAATTCTAGGCAAAAAGGGGTCTACTTTGAAGATACTAAAATATTTTTGGATTTTTTTATTTATTTATTTTTTTTAAATCACAGAAGTAAGGAGGTGAAAACTTATGCAAAGTGCTAGATCACAAAGAGAACACGTTAGTCTGCTATACAGCCAATTTTCTTAAAAAGCTTATCAGCAAAATACCATCCTATTACTTGAAAATAGAGGCTATGCAAAGCAGCTATAAAAGAATATTGTCACCTGAATATATCCCCTAGATCCCTTTTCAGTTTAAGGAAGAGGCGAAAGCCTATCTATATTAAATCAGTTATCTGAGGAGTGATCAGGTGTAAACTGATCGGTAAGCAACTTCTCGGTCTATCATTACCAGTCACTTCCACAGAGTTTGCACACACACATGGCAAGCACTACACAGCCTAAATAAAACATGAATGACAGGGCCAACACAGGAAGATTACAGGCGCTTGCTGTTGTGTGTGGCAACCCTCTGCCTCCTGCACTTTGTATGCCACTGTAATACCACAGAAGCCAATGGGCCATGTAAAGCACTGGCACAAGGGCACTGAAAATAAAGGTGAAAGTCTACACCCCAAACACTTGTAGTAACTATCAATTACTTTTCTGCTGCGAAGGAGGGAGAGATGCATGTTTTGTCTGCCGCTCCCTAACGTTAATGTGCAGGCCCCAGTTCAAGACCAGACTCTTCTGATTAATGCAAGTCAATAATTCAGCAGAAGCACATTTCCATTAGCTGGAATAATGCATGCTGCAAAATTTATCAGGGAAAACTGGGGCTTTCATTTCTCCAGTATTTCTGCATTTCTCAGTCCTCTGACTGGAACTGAGAAGGTAAACTTGGCACTACAGAAACCACCAGGGCCTCACATTGGATCAGCAAATACCCAGGAGTCTGATTACATGTTCAACAGCCCTAAAATGTGTGACTTTAATGATTTTATTTAATGAAATTTCTCACCAAACCATAGTACTGTGTGTGATGTTGCTTTTCTTTCCTAGTCACCGAGACATGTTTACCTTGAATAAGTCAGCAACCAAGCCGAAATCGGCAACCTGGAAGATGGGGGCCTCAGGATCCTTGTTGATGGCAACGATAGTCTGTAAAACAACAAAACAGGTTTCAGACAATACAGCAGTGCTGGCTGGATTTTTGCTGATTTTCTTCAATTCGACTCCACAGGCAAACAAAAGAGGACTTAGAAATTAAACTCTTAAATAAAAATATGAAATTCACAAATTGCCAGATTTCCAGGGAGTGAAAATCAACAACAGTGATGTGAAACTTTGATTGTGTGAGAAGTTGATCATTTTCTAAGAATAGCAAGCCCCAAAGCAAGTTTTATCCCTCTTATACCATAGCAATTTGGCAAATATAAGGGTTGTTTTTTTTTTTTTTTTAATAATTACTTAAAGAACAACACGTCATACTTCTTTTAATAATTTATAGTTTCATTTAAGGTTGTGGAACATCAGTGAAAGAAGTCATCACTTATGCTATAGCAGGTATAGTAGTTATTTTATTAATAATACACTATTTCCCTTCCTTGAACTTAATAAGACCACAAACCACAAAGTCCCAAAGATTTTCCGGTGCCAGAAAATGTAAAGTTACAGCTTTACCTATGACTGTAACAAAGTGCTGACACTATAGATAGCTAATAAATAGCTAAATAAACACCTCCTCAGAAAACTTGAACATACAATTACCCACGTTTTTAATCCATTTTAAACTACAGTCCGTGTTATAGAAAATGAATCAATACTTTCTGACCAATTGTAATTGAGCAGTGCTGTGGTATAAGCGATTATAATTTACACAGTTAGTTATCTGAAAATGAAGCAGGTGAGTCAGATGGAGAAGATGTAGATGGTCTGCTAGATACTGAAGCACTGTCACAAAGAGCTGCACTGCCAAGACACAGATCAGGCAGAAAAAGCATGTAAATAATACATGCAGGTAAAAAGCTCCTCCAGATCACATTAAGAAAATCACTCTCCAGTTGAACACACCGTCAAGTTCAATAGAAGGAAGACTTGGGACACACACTGGAAGATTCAGAAGTGCCTGCTACAGGGCAACAGACTAGTACAATCTTCAGTATTAACTGCTTCTAAAAACAGTTAATTAATATATTAATATGCAAATCATTGTGGTGGTGAATTATCCTACCTTACTGTCCTTCATTCCAGCAAGATGCTGAATAGCTCCAGAAATTCCAACCGCAATGTACAGCTCCTGTGCACAGAGCAATAGAGTACAAAATTACACCACAGTCCTGCACCCAGCATGCACACACAAACTTATTATAGAGAACTTATTGTACAGCTTCTTATTAAAACCAGTACGCATTTCAAGTTAAAATATAAATGGTATTGGCATACTGCATTATGAATATCGAGTAGAATATTATGGTGCAAATATCATCTGCAATATTACTCATTTATCTTCAACTAAGCAGGTGTCACTGATTCGTGTTAAAATAGTGACTATTTTCAATTTAACTGCTATTAACCTAAACATTTCCCCAATTAATCTATCAAACCGAATTATGGTTCTCTCTTTATCTCTATTCATTAACCTGACAGTAATGAATCGCTTTAGAACAGAATAACTCATTTAATAAGCTTTCAAGGCCCGACTGAGCTCTTCCCTAATCAGTTCCTGCCTCAGGCACCAATATGGCAGGTACAAATGTGCTGCTCAAATGCAGAATAATAAATGTGACTGCTGCCTGCAACTAGCCCTTAAATAAATGAGAAACTGCATGCAGCAACTCCAGGCCTACTACACCGTGCTGAATAAATTGGTAAATTATAATAAATGTCATTTTTAGAATAAAAATAAAATATTTCATCGAAAAGATGTAGTGGTTAGAAAGGTGGTTAGCACAGGCCTTGGGCAACCACACGATCATACTGTACACGATCTGGCACATCAGTGAAATACCTAGCCACCCCGCCTGAACATTTCTAGAGCCAGAACAGCCTTCCCAAGTAATCCCTAAAAAGCAGACTCTGAAAGGGGTGTAGCATGAAGGAGCCCCCACCATTCCTTTCCCCTCTTTCACCACCCCTTGCCTCTAGGGACAAGCTCTCAGCTTAATGCACTGCCCTATGAATATTTTAGTGCTGTTTAATGTGACTGCCATGCTTTCCTAGGAACACAGCATCAATTTGTGAACACACAGGCAGCCTCAGTCCTAAAAGCCAGGCCACATCTAACTCGAACAAGGCCAGTCCAATACAGTATTTTGCTCCAGACCATACTGAGACACAATCATGGAGGAGTCTGAAAGAAAAGTTTGACTCTTAAATCAGAAATGCACAGCCAAAGAACCTGAAGCTTGTATGCAATGGAACAAGATTAGATAAGTGCTTACTGGTCATAATACCACAATTTGTGTAACAGAAACATGACACCAGTTCATAAGAACACAAACGAATGCGATTGGAGTAAAAACAACGAGTTATGGAAAAATATTAATAGTAAGCACTACTATGTCCAGTACTAATAGATTCCAGAGTAACCTCGGTGGGAAGCTGTGGACAAGTTTTTAAAACAGTAAGTAAAAAAGTAAACAGTTTTGTTAGTGTGAAGATTTTTCAGACTAGATAAAGCCATGTTTATATATACTAAGCTGGGAAATTATCTTTTTTTTATTTTCTTTTGCTTTAATTAAATTAAAGTTAACACTTTAATATCACTTTGTATGAAATGTAGTACTGTGTGCAAGACATGTGTGCATGTGTAATCCGACTAGTGGCTGCCCCCAAAGGAAAGGAAGTCCTCATCCACTATTTTATTTTTTTTTCGTCATTTAAAGTGAATTAAAATGTAAATAAAATCATTGCACTGTAGCAGGGTGAATTCCGTACTGACCAGTGTTGTGTGAAAGAGCTCTTTTGGAGCTGTGGGTTTGCACATCACTATCTGATCTCATTCAATTAGTTTAGAGTCAGATCAGCATATGCTAGCTCAACGAGGGCTCATTTTCAGACACTGAAGCTGGAGTTGAACATGGTGGAAAAAATTATTTGTACCCTGTATATGGCTGTTAATTGAAGTGCAGTTTGACTTCAATTTTACGCTGCACTACAATTTTTTGCTGCATGAACAAAAAAGTCTAAAAATCATTGAACCAGTTAACCATGGAAAAGATGACTAGTCAAATACATTTTTTTATTATTTTTAATTACTGGTCCACTAGTTAAAATCGATAGATGTACAACCCCTAGTCTGAGTACTAAAATCTCTTTAGCGTTCCTTCAGAATGATTACAAATACGCAAATGCCATGGAGCATCCGACAAGCTTGTCAAAACATTTGGTGAGCTGGGTTTGAAACTGGGTTACCCGATTTGAGCCGAGGGCAGACATTTACAGCAGTCTGCTCCACTAATGGCTCTGGTAAATCATTTAGGAGCCTGAATGTGCCATTAACTACATTACGGAAGCTCCATGCCGCTCAAATGTGTGGATAATGACAGTTGGGAGGTCCCACTTGAACCAGATAATGGAAAATTAACCTTTTTAAAGAGCACCAAGAATCCATCTTTATCTGACTAGAAAAAAGACTGTTGGCTTGAAAGTTCGAGCAATCTATCAAATACTTCAGACAGTATGGTGGATATGAAGAATAATGCCTTCTGATGGAGTTTGGGTGAATTATCTGTCGTGTTTATAAACAGTATGTATGAGCATTCAGAGTCTTTTGGAAATAGCAGTCAAGTTCATTTGCAAATAACAGTGTTACTTACAGGAGCTACAATCTTTCCTGTCTGTCCAACCTGCATGTCATTGGGGACATATCCAGCATCTACTGCAGCTCTGGAGGCACCAACTTGTGAAATAAAAGTATAGAATATTCAGTTTATGCCCAAGGAACACTTAAAAACTAGTTTAAAAAAAAATAATAATAAACCTCACTTAAGAGATAATAATCATTTTCAGTGACATCATGAACCTTGTCGTTAGTGAGGGAAAATATTACCCTACTTACCAGCAGCATTTAACTTGTCAGCCAGGTCATAAAGCAGCTTGAAGTTTTCAGCACTCTTCAGACCTCTGCCTGTTAGGAGAGACAGAAGGCAGACAGCCATATAGCATAACATTATTGACAAGATTAGGACTCGTGTCAAATCAATACTGGCTTGCTTTTCAACCTATTGATTGACCACACTCAAAAATTATGAGTAATATTCAGCATCATGACACGCACTTTCATTTCGAATTGAATGGATTAGGTCCAAATGAAACGCACTCATCTCACTGCACATTAGTAGTCTCCTACTAAAATATAGTTGTTCTTATGAGCAGTCTCTTACCTCCAGACACAACAATCTTGGCACTAGTGAGCTCCGGCCTGTCATTCTTGGTCAGGTTCTGCTCCAGCCACTCAGATATCCCAACGGGAGTAGCAGAAGACACTACAACAAAATAATCTCTTAACATTCCGTAGTTTGTAATGAAAGTTGTTTTCAGCACACTCATTTAAATCCTACTTACACTCCACATGGAGGACAAAAGCTTTGGATCGTTGATTCAAAATTACTATGGAATTCTGAGCCCCTGATGCACAGAACACAGACTAGGCCAAGTACCTTGTTCTGATGTCGCACTTCCGCCCTGTTTAGCAGGTTCGAAAGAAGTCCCTCTTACTGTGAAGACCTTGACTTTTTCATTGCACTTGACAGTGCTAAGAGCATTTCCTAAGGCAAACACAATACAGAGATTGGAGTTTTACATTGTCGTATAAGGTTTTTCTGAAACTACTTCAGAGAATGCAAATGACAATGAGCAGAGTTTTTAAAACAGGCAAGTCTCACAGATGACAAATACATTTGCTCCAAATGGCAAAGACTGATTTATATTGGTTCAGCAGATACAAACAGCCATGTGTAAATGTAGCACTGCACTGTTCAATGGTCTAAATGCTTTAACAGAACTTCAGCGCCTCTAGCTAATTATCCATTTTTCATCCGTTTATCCTGTTTGAACATTCCTATGAAAGAGCACTGATGGAAAATTTGGGTGAACTGTGTAGTATTGTAGATCAGGTTCACATTCAGTGAATGGCCATTTAAAAATAATTTATGGTACAAAGCAGAAGCCCTGTGTGAAAAATGTTACGAGTAGATTGCAGAAATGAAGTACATATATATATTTGGCAAAAGATAAAGTGGTTAAAGAGAGCATTTATTGCACTCTCTTATGCAGGCTGATTTCATAAGAGACTTTTAGGACATAATTACTGAAACACTGGTCAAAAGGGCACCAAAAAACTATTTAAAAAAAAAATACTGATTTTTCAGTGAAAACCTGATTTAATACATGGGAGTGAGTCATTGGTTGCATATTCATCCAAAAGTAGTAAATCATATAAACAAGCACAGGAATGCTCTTGTGAGAAGGACAAGAGAAACATGATGTGAATTGGAATACATTCAATACACATTACACATAGTAGTTAATTCAGATTATTACAGAAGGATACACTTCACAGTTACCTGCATAAATTGTCCTCACAAAAGTGTCAGGGGATTTGATCTCAATGATGTCGGAGATTGGAGCAACATCCAGCTTGGAAGCCACTCTGGGAAGAAGATTCTGCGAAAGATACTAAGGTGTAATTTACACTCGAGCTATATCTACATCATGTTTTGAAACATGTAGTCCAATAAAAAAAAAAATGTATAATAAAGAACAAAAAAAAAACTAAAATACATTTTTGTTGGGGGGGGGGGGGGGGGTGCTGGGGGTCCGGGAAGAGTACTTGGGTTTAAGTGTGAGTTTTGCATCTCTACGTGTCCCCCCCAGCACTGGCTGAATTTCAGCTTTCCATTTTTAAGATGCAATGATCTACATGTTCCACTGAGAACTCAATTTTAAAATATTTAATAATTTGCCAAGTACAAGTCGTTGCGCTTTACACGTTAAAGCATTCCAGACTGATGGTGATGGATGTTAAAGAAGGCAACATTAGATGATATGTTACAGAAATATTACCATTTCACTTATACAATACTGACTGTCTAGTAAGCAAACAATGAAAAAGAATCTACATGGTGTTGATTTTTTGTTATATTGATCTGTATAAATAAACCTCTTTCTGCAAGGCCCCAGAGGTTTTTTTTATTTTTTTATTTATAGAGAACATGCCTAAATAAACAGCATCATGAAGACCAAAGACCTATCAAAACAACTTCACGACTTCTCTGGAAAAGCATCAATCAGGGGTTTTTTGGAGAGTTTTTTAAAATCCCAAACTTTCAGCATTCCACAGGGCACCAATAAAACCACTGTTGAAAAAAAAAAAAAAAAAAAAAGGAAAGAATATGGCACAATGACATACAGGAGGCCATCCACCACAGTTCGATACAGGGTAAAGGTGGGCATTAGTCAGACATGCATCCAAGGGGCCAAGGGTAACTCTGAAGGAGCTGGAGTGCTCCACATCTCAGGTGGAGAAGCTGTTCAGAGGACAACCACAGCTCAGACACCAACAAAGCTGGGCATTATGGAAGAGTGGCAAGAAAAAAAAGCCATTATTTAAAAATAGGCATATAAAATACCATTTCTGAGTTTGTCTTTGACAACAGGCATGTTAGAGAGGTTCTCTTGCTTGATGAGACCACACTAACTTTTTTGGCTTTGGCACAAAGCACAATGTTTGGTGGAAACACAATACAGCTCATGACCCTGATAACACCATCATAACAGTGGAGCATGATGGTGATAGCACCATGTTATGCGGATACTTTTCCATCAGCAGGGACTGGGAAACAAGCTGTATGGAACCAAATACTTGTGTCAAAATACTAAAAATATTTTGCACCTTCAAACATGTGTAAATCAAATGGTAAAACAACAAAGTCCAATTCACTTCCAGATAGCAACACTACAAAATGTGAAAAGGTTCAGGGGGTGAATACTTCTGCAAGGCACTGTATTTAGCATGACTTGTCTATCAATCGATCCACCAGCAGGCAAGGTTTCTACTTCAAGAACATAACACTGAATGGTGACTGTAGGTTACTGCAAAAATGAACCCTGAATTAAATGTACGGGCTAGTCTCCTGTATATGGGTGCAGTACTTTTTTTTTTTTAATAAAGATTCCATCTTTATAAAAACTTAAGCTCTATAATGGAGCAAAAATACAGGTTCAGTCTTTGCGATGTGTGAAAACGTCCATGATCTTGAACCTCAGACTGAACACAAACATCCTGTCTGAGAGGGGAAAAAAGTCTAGATGTGAAAAATATCACATAGTGGTACCTCAAGTGTTTCATATAGTGACATAATGAAACCAAATCCACCACTTAAAAAATCCATCATATGAAATACATCTAGCCAGTGAGGAATCTGAGACTAATATATCTATTTGGTCTGGGGTTACACTACACAAGATACTGTTAAATGTATTACAATTGAATTTAAATACCATTAGATCTGCCGGCTGACAGTTTGGCTGCAGAATGACAAATCGCTGTGCATATAATGGTGGGCTGGGCTTCACTTCACTTACTTCAGACTTCTCAAACAATTCAGAAAGGATAAAGTCCAGCACAACATTAACTATGGAGTGTCAGACATGATTCATATCCCATTTATACTCCACAATAAACCCATTGAGAATAATTTACAACAGATCAAAGCAAATGTTACATACAGAATATTATAACCTACTTGACTGAAGAGATAGCACATAAAGAGGGAAAACAGAAAAAGAAAGGGAAAAAAAACTGTAACTAAATGGATAAAGGGTATGAAATGATTTTCTTTATTAAAACACTCTGACACCAGCGCATTGGTTAAGAACACCACATCCTACAAGGTTTCATGCTATACTTAAGCTTATACATTCATGTTTTTAATATAAGTTCATATTTCCAAGGGAAGCAAATGTTACTCCAGTGAACTTTATGCTGCCATTTTTACTGTACAATAAAAACTAATAAATGTTATTTACCTTTCCAAACGCAGATGCTCCGGCACAGATGTGTGTAAAATTGAACTGTTTCTGGCTTGCCAAGATGAGAGGCGTCAACTCCTCTATGGCGGACAAAAGAGGAAACAAGCCACATTTTACTTTGAATCCTATAACAACCCACAAATCGTCAAACTCTTAACAGTCTGATTACCATTATTTATGGGGGGAAATGATGGAACTGCTTTATTCTGACGATTCTGTACCCTGATGGTTTAGTACTGTAGCTCATACAGTGAGGGAAAAAAGTATTTGATCCCCTGCTGATTTTGTACGTTTGCCCACTGACAAAGAAATGATCAGTCTATAATTTTAATGGTAGTTGTATTTGAACAGTGAGAGACAGAATAACAACAAAAAAATCCAGAAAAACGCACGTCAAAAATGTTATAAATTGATTTGCATTTTAATGAGGGAAATAAGTATTTGACCCCTCTGCAAAACATGACTTAGTACTTGGTTTAAAAACCCTTGTTGGCAATCACAGAGGTCAGACGTTTCTTGTAGTTGGCCACCAGGTTTGCACACATCTCAGGAGGGATTCTGTCCCACTCCTCTTTGCAGATCTTCTCCAAATCATTAAGGTTTCGAGGCTGACGTTTGGCAACTTGAACCTTCAGCTCTCTCCACAGATTTTCTATGAGATTTAGGTCTGGAGACTGCCTAGGTCACTCCAGGACCTTAATGTGCTTCTTCTTGAGCCACTCCTTTGTTGCCTTGGCCGTGTGTTTTGGGTCATTGTCATGCTGGAATATCCATCCACGACCCATTTTCAATGCCCTGTCTGAGGGAAGGAGGTTTTCACCCAAGATTTGACGGTACATGGCCCTGTCCATCATCCCGTTGATGCGGTGAAGTTGTCCTGTCCCCTTAGCAGAGAAACACCCCCAAAGCATAATGTTTCCACCTCCATGTTTGACGGTGGGGATGGTGTTCCAGGGGTCATAGGCAGCATTCCTCCTCCTCCAAACACGGCGAGTTGAGTTGATGCCAAAGAGCTCCATTTTGGTCTCATCTGACCACAACATTTTCTCCCAGTTGACCTCTGAATCATTCAGATGTTCATTGGCAAACTTCAGACGGGCATGTATATGTGCTTTCTTGAGCAGCGGACCTTGCGCGCGCTGCAGGATTTCAGTCCTTCACGGCGTAGTGTGTTACCAATTGTTTTCTTGGTGACTATGGTCCCAGCTGCCTTGAGATCATTGACAAGATCCTCCCGTGTAGTTCTGGGCTGATTCCTCACTGTTCTCATGATCAATGCAACTCCACGAGGTGAGATCTTGCGTGGAGCCCCAGGCCGAGGGAGATTGACAGTTCTTTTGTGCTTCTTCCATTTGCGAATAATCGCACCAACTGTTGTCCCCTTCTCACCAAGCTGCTTGGCAATTGCTTGTAGCCCATTCCAGACTTGTGTAGGTCTACAGTCTTGTCCCTGACATCCTTGGAGAGCTCTTTGGTCTTGGCCATGGTGGAGAGTTTGGAATCTGATTGATTGATTGCTTCTGTGGACAGGTGTCTTTTATACAGGTAACAAACTGATATTAGGAGCACTCCCTTTAAGAGTGTGCTCCTAATCTCAGCTCGTTACCTGTATAAAAGACACCTGGGAGCCAGAAATCTTTCTGATCGAGAGGGGGTCAAATACTTTTTTCCCTCATTAAAATGTAAATTAATTTATAACATTTTTGACATGCGTTTTTTAAAATTTTTTTGTTGTTATTCTGTCTCTCACTGTTCAAATACAACTACCATTAAAATTATAGACTGATCATTTCTTTGTCAGTGGGCAAACGTACAAAATCAGCAGGGGATCAAATACTTTTTTCCCTCACTGTAGCTGTATCACAGTGGTGTAGTGGGTAGTGAAGCTGCCTCATAGCCCCAGGGTCCACGGTTCAATCCTGAGCTTGGTTTATTATCTGTGTGGAGTTTCTGTGCAAGTTCTTCTTGTGTTTGCATGAGGGTCCTCACAAAAACATGCCTGGCGTAAATTACTCCTATGTGTGAATAAAGTGTGTAAAAGAGTGGTACATAGTGCGATTGACTGGTGTCCCAGTGTTCCCGGGATGGGAACCCGATCCCAACCAGTATAAAGTGGTTACTGAAGATGAATGAATGAATGAATTACTAAACCATCAAGGGAAACACACTTGTGAGATAAAACCAGAACTACATGCAAACGTGTACCACTTCTGTCTAGGTGGAAGAAGACTCCAATGTATTTATCTCTCTTTAATGTTATTGTCAATTATTTTGGCAGGCATTAACTGAAGCTAACAGTTTGGAAACTCAGAACCCAGACTTGATTCAGTGCAAGGCAGAAGCTGTGTGAAGTGAAATTCACCAAATATTAGAAAAAAACAGTTCTAGTTCTGACTATCACTGACTGCCGTCTAAAGCCAATAAAATGGCTTTTCCTTGATCCTTCCTTTACCTGGTAACATCCCTTTGTAGACATCATGCTGGGCAACCAGAACCTTTTTCACTCCTTCAACCTGTGAAAGTTGCTCTGCCACCTGCACACAAACACATTTCAACATTTGAAAGCAGAAGTTTAATTGGTGATAATCAAATTATAACTGGATCAGAGTGTCCATGTACCTTAGCACAGTCTGTTCCAGCAATGAGACAGGACACCTCCCCACCAAGTTTGCTGGCTGCTGTGATAGCACTGAGAGTGATAGGCGTCAGGGTGTCATTGTTGTGCTCTGCAACTACCAGGGTGCTCTGAAACCTCTGGATCAGGCCTGACTGTGGGAAGAAAATATAACATTACAACATTAACATTATAACAATACAACATTAAACAAATGGTCCACAAATTTTATACATACTGGGGTTTGCTATGAAACCACTAAATAACATCTGAAGTCACATAATTAGTCCCCCAGTGTGCAATCAAAGTGTCACATGATCTGTCACATGACATCAGTATAAATACACCTGCTCTGAAAGACCCCTGAGCAACATGAAGACCAAGGCGCTCTCCAAACAGGTCAGAGACAAAGTTGTGGAGAAGTACAGCTCGATGTTGGATTATAAAAAATATCCCAAACTTTCAAAATACCATGGAGCACCATTAAATTAGTTATAACAAAACAGAAAGAATATCACCACTATGAACCTGACAAGAGAAGGCCACCCACCAAAACTCACAGACCAGGCAAGGAGGGCATTAAGCAAAGATTCAAGAAAGACACCAAAGAAAACACTGAAGGGGCTGCACAGAGGATATTATATCTGTCCATAGGACAGACTTTAAGCTGTGTAGAACCGAGTCAGTGACGTCACTTCACAATGGTGCAAAACGCATTTCTAAGAATAAAACACATCTGAGAAACAGCAGGGGTCACAGAATGAGCTGCTGTGAGGAAAATGCATGATCCAGGTCATCCAAAACATGACAATGTTTTATATTAAGCGCTTCAAACAAACTCCTAAGTGTATTAACGTGGCTTGTCATGTAAGATGCTGCAACACATGCGTGTATTGTTTAATGTGTTCCAGACAGGTTTTCTTCAGCACAGAAATTATATTTTTATCTTTATATCCTTATCTTTTAATGTTAAAAATTCACACCAGTGTTTCCATTTCACATAAAGACTCATCCTGACAGCGAGTCTCCATTAAACTTCACTGAATGAGCGTGTCCACGCATGCATGCCTATCAAACAGTGCACAATAGAAAGGAAGCACAATAACTCTGACCAAAATATTCATTTTCATCAAATATGTTGTTTGATGCTATATTTAGAAACAAAAGTAATTGTGTTTATGAGAGCAGTAACTAATGGGGTTAGAACATGTAATTGTATATAAATGTAAGAAGTGTCATACATTTGCAGAATAATTTAATGTTACTGTGTTCAAATGAGTGAATGTGTGTTACTGCAGAACATTCAACCTCTTACCAGTTAACACTTAGTTTGTGCTTTTGTTTTTCTTTAGCATTTTAATATAGTGATTTAACTTCTGCTTTAAAGCTTGTGGACAATCAGTTGTTTTTTTGTTTTCAAAATATAAAGGTTTTTTTTGTTTGTTTAGTTTGTTTTTTAAAGTCTTTTGCACAGTGTATAGCATAGCCCACATAGATACATTTAATACCTTTTTCATAGCCGTCAGTTTTCAATGTTTGAAGGACAACTCTGGGCTAAAAAAAATTTTTACAGAAAATAAAAATTGGCCTTTTAATACAATTAATTGATTAAGCAAAGAAATAATCGACAGATTAATCGATTATCAAAATATTCATTAGTTGCAGCCCTACATGCCAAAGAGCATGGCTTTAAAAAATAAAATGTGTTTGGAGTTCACCGAACAGCATTTGGCTGACTTCCCAAACACGTGGAAGAAGGACCTCTGGTCAGATGAAACTAAAACTGAACTTACTGCCCATCATGGGAAACACAATGTGTGGCACAAACCCAACACTTTCCATCACACAGAGAACACCATTCCCACAGCGAAACATTGTGGTGGCCGCATGATGCTGTGGGGATGCTTTTCACTGGCAGGGAGTGGAAAACTGTTCAGGATTGAAGGAAAGATGGATGGCACTAAATATAGGGCAATTATTGAGGAAACCTGTTCAGTCTGATTTGGACGGAGGTTCACCTTCCAGCAGGACCATCCAAGTACACAGAGTTACATCATCAGAGACACGGATCAGCTAGTCATCCATGAGGTGAATGCAATGACCAGCACGATGACACTGATCGAGGATGACTTACAAAATTTATGCTTTAGAATCTGATCTGTTTGAGCAGAATATACAAATGAGGGGGTGAAAGAGCTGGACAGTCTAAAGGACTAAAGCACTGCTGCATTGGTCTCTTTAGACAGAGATGAGCTCTCACTGACAACACTATCAGCAGGTAGTGGAATAAATTGAGGGTATACCAGCATTTCAATTAAATAACTTTAAACTTTAACAAAACAAAAAGAAAAGCAAAAACTCAACTCATTATGAATATGGATATTCAATTCATTCAGGGTGGATTTTTACTTTGATGTCACACCGGTTTACAGCATTGCATGTATATTGTGGACAATGTGTAAAGAAAGCATTGTAACTGTAGAACAGAAGCCTCCCCTATCACGTGGCATGTCTCGTTATCCATGACACTGTTAAATCTCCCTCTCAGACACTCACTGAACAGAGCAGATGCAGAGAGAGGTGTGAGTGCAGTGGGAAAGCAAGACCTCGCACTTGCAGGACAGTACTTTTGTACTGGTTTGTCCAAAAAGTCACAAGAGTTGTCACCAGGCGCTTTTTTTTTTGCAAAAAAGTCACTAAAGGGGTCTGAAAAGTCGCTATGTTGGCAACACTGGTCTGTACTGACAGTTAGGTAAAAGATAGGTCAAGCTCCGCCTCCCCCAGCAACAAGAAAATACAGAGAGAGAGAGGGAACGCGGGGTTTTTCCATTTATGCACATTCTATTTGAAAAGCAATCAAATACACAGAGTCCCAAATGATGCCCTGTCTGATTATTTCTTGACAACAATCTGCGCCCCCCTTCCGATCTCTCTGCGCCCCCCAGGTTGAGAACCGCTGATCTAGAAGAAAGTGAATGCAATGTGAAGTAGCATGGATATGGCTCTAGCAGCAAGTCTATAAATGACAGAGTGACAGCTGTGATCAGATAGCCATCATTGCTGTTACTGGGTCAATCCAAACCACAGTAGGATTGAAGATTAAGATTGTAGGCTGATAGCTCGGATCAATACTCAGATCAATATTCGTTACATGGGGAAAAGGGTTTGTTTTTCTTTGGGAGGGGACGGGGGATTGGATTTAGAAATAATAAAGATTCTAATATACAGTTCAGGCAATTAAAATATACAGAGTCAGCATTGGGTCTTAGAATGGTGATCATATAAATAATAATAATAATAATAAATAATGGAATTATATTATACATCATTAATAACCTTGACATGTCGCTAACAGCTATCTAGCTAACTAATAAGCCGGCTGCTAGTTTTAACCACAGCTGTGAACTCTTCCCAATGCATGGAAGTAAGTAATATTTAAATTTGCTTATATTTTAGAGAAACGTCTGCATTCAGCTAACTAAAGCACACGTCGCGCCCACGGTGTCGCTGAGGTTAAATAACTAGGTGACAGGTCACATGCTAGTTAACTGGCTAGCGTTAGCATGATAACGATGCAGCCCCATTACTCAGTTTGCTATCTAACAAATGACAACTTTTTTTTAGAAAACTAACCTAGTTAGTTGGAATGAAAATGCCATTTCTGTTAACCGTGCCTGTGTCACGCACATCACCAAATAAAGTGCAAGTGTGTGCTGTTCATTAGCTAGAACTGTTAGCGGACAATGCTAACACTTATTCAAAACACCTTCACAACCGTTTATTTTACGCCTAATCGGTAAACAACAACGTATAAAGAGCTCCTGAATCGGAAGCAGCATAAAACTCTGGTATATACATGTATCTTACCAGCGTCCTGAGGTTTGACTTGGTAATAGCTTTGAGCATGTTGACGACAGCCGCAGCAGCAGAAGTCACTCTCCCTCACACTGCTACCAAGGTTTAACCTGAAAGTCTCGCGAGATTACATGCAGCGTCACGTGATCTATAACCGCTTCCGTTTTAGAGAAACGCCCACCTATAAATACTTGGTTCATAGCTGTGTGGTTGTGTTACAGCCTAGGCTATGATAAAAAATGAACATGTTCCTTGTGTTTTTTGTTTGTTAATATATATATATATATATATATATATATATATATATATATATATATATATATATATTATCTGCTTGCAAACATGACAAAAGAAGAAATAAAAAGAGCTGTAAGAATAAATTGAGATGTACAGTTTTTATTTTTCTCGTTTCCACTGCATTGAAATTGATTAAATTAAGACTATTCATCATACACTATTCTTTTTGGAGTTTTTTTATGTCTATGCTTATAATTTTATAATTGTATTGGCTACCGTGCTATTAATATTTTAAATGTGAGACCGCTAAACAGATATGTTCAGCCTGCTTTAATTTAGACCGTTGTAGATTGTTCATTTTAATGTCATTTTTAGACTATTTATTCTTGTAAATTTGACGTCTTGTGGTCTATGCCCCTCCTCGTCTTTTACAGATCAAGACAAATTAAAAACTTTCGTGCATCATAGCGTCTGGAAAAAAACATCTAGCCCGTGTGTTGGTTGGTTTATTTTATTGTTGTTCTTGTTATTATAGCAATGAAAATCCAGCAGAATTGGTCCAGCGCCTCTGTTGTTGTCTAATGCCTCACGCTTCCTCCTTATAGCTAGAAAAAACATATATAGAGGCAAAAGGCACTCATGGACGACCTGCTTAGTTTACATTCAGTTAATTGGATTTATTTGTAAGTACTGGTTAGGGTCAATGTTAAAGGTCAGGGTCAAAGGAGCAGGCTATGTAAAATGTGCAGCCGATTTGCGGTGTACACGCGTGGTAATCTGTGAACATCTTAAACAAATATTCAGTATAAATAAATCTATAAACTTTGTTCACAGACCGTTCACAAATTGGTTGCAGACCAGTTTGTAAATTCCAGATTGCTTTTGAAATGTACTTTAAAATGTTTGGGGTTTTATTTTTAATGAAAAAAAAACAATAAAAGTAATGATTTACAAATTGGTTTCGGTGCATACTAGTTTGTAAATTGCAAATTCCTTTAAAATGTACTTTTAAAATAATTTTAAAACATACGGTCTGCACTTAAAAACATTTAAAAGCAATAGAAATAATGATTTAAGCAGCTATAATTAACAGTGGTAGTTGTTAGACTTTGACACGTTTTCTACAAATAAATAAATAAATAAAAGCCAGAGAAGAAAGGTTCATCTCTGGAGAGTTAGAAAATTGCTCTATAATGTTGTGAATAGAAGAATACGTCAAAATATCCTAAAAAGGACTGGACATTTTTTTCTAGCTTTAAATAATCTGACTATTTTTACTGTCTTGTTTTACTTAAATATACATTATAGGATATTAAATAACTGAGATTTTATGATTGTTTACTAGGAAATCGTTATTTTCAATACTTGGTTGGCTGGTTATAATGAGAATAAACTGGACATGTGGACTGTAGATAGATGAAGATGTGCTTCTGCAGTATGTAATAGTTTTGTGACTCCAGTAGGAGGCTCTCCACTATAGAGCAAACAGCCTCCTGTCGGGCCACAAAGTGTAGAAAGCAAACATTCTGCCGCTGCTTTCCTGTAGGATTTCGTCTTCTCATGAAAACGCCCAGCAACAAGATTTAAAGCTTCGCATCTGTTACGCAGATCGGAAATGAAAACACTCTTGTATGACTGCGTTTCCTATTGGTCGCTCCTTCATCTTGCACTACAAAAGGATCAATAGAGAGCAGAAAGAGCATGATCACCTGTAACATATAATTGGATTATTGGGCAATATTGATTTTTTGATCAATTGTACCTATTTTTATTTTCTTTCGAAAATGTATATTCAAATAACTCCAAATAGCTATAGCCTATGCTGTGCGTTTTCATTTCATTATCACGTGGATCCTTTGTTTAAAAAATATTTTCAGTTAACAGCCCATCTAATTATAGTCAATTATTATTTATTGTTATTACAGAACCCAATTTCCGTATTTTAGAGTAATTGGAGGCAGTCTAGGTTTATAGGAGATATGGTAGATAAATAAGGTGTGTTTTAATTTATTAAATGTCAGTCAGCCTATCGAAGACGCATATATAGCCTAATTTTACGCATTTGACATAGGGTATTCTCAAACAATAATAAAGTACTGTTAGAGGTTATGTTTACAACCTGTATCAGTCAGTTATGTTAGAAAACATTGTTTTTTCATCAGATCTCCTTGTGAAACACACCCACACACACCCACACACACGCACACACAGCACGCGCACTCTCGGACCTCCTCCACCACACACACTCCTCTAGGAACGCGGTCCGAGTTTGCGTGTGACGTCACGGCACGCGTGGGCCGCCGCAGCTCGCGGATCGGCTACAAGTTCTCGGTGTGCTCGGGCCGCTGCCCACTCCCACTGTGTCCCCTCATCTATAGCAGTGCGCGCTGACCATCCTTTATGCTGGATATTCTACTCCATTCTTCTTTCTTGGGTGATATGGGGGATCATTCAAAAAGTAAGTGCCGTGTTTGTTTTGTAAAGCGATTCTAGGGTTGCTAGTTGTTTTCTGCACATACTCTGACTTGCGGTTGTGGAAATAAAGCTCATTAAGGGCATGTGCTTCTAATGTTAAAGTTGTACCAGTATTGTTCGATATTTTGTATAGGTCTAAAACAGGAAATATTAGGTTACTCTACGGTCCCTTTTTTTGCTTTCGTTCTTGAAGGTGTGAGACAGCATCATCAACTAGTGTAATGAAATGGCAACCGTGATTAAATAAATGGGGGAAAATATGTTGTTCGGGTGGCATGCATGGACTTGTGAACTAAAACGCTTTGCGATGCAGAATGCATGAAGACAGACATGAATTGATCGTTGAGTAGGATATGTGGCACTGGAGTTGGGTGCAGGTTATGGCTTTAATTCGCGCGTTTGCACACAGAGAAGTCCGGGATCGCCATGTGTGTGGGCTGCGGAAGTCAGATCCATGACCAGTATATCCTGCGGGTCTCCCCGGACCTGGAGTGGCACGCGGCGTGTCTGAAGTGCGCAGAGTGCAGTCAGTACCTGGATGAGACGTGTACTTGCTTCGTCCGGGACGGCAAGACCTACTGCAAAAGAGACTACGTAAGGTAGACGTCCCTCTGCTTTCCACAATTTGCAGACGAGGAATTTAGGAATAAACGTATGGATGGGAAAGCTAAAATTTGCAAACATATGCAGACATAATATGCATAGTGTTGCAATGCAATGTTGTTTTTTTCTGGCTAATTGTGAATCTATGCGTCTCAGGCTTATTTTGTAGGATATTTAAGGCCGTATTTCTGAAGTTGTCGTTTGCAGTGGAACTTGTAGTTTGTTCTACTATAATGTCAGAATAAATGATTTTTTTAGAGGATTATGTGGCTAATAATTTATATACATTTAGGTGTTTGTTTTTTTGTTTAAAAATTGTATTATAAAATGTGGTGTTGTAGTCTAATGATTTAAAAATGCTATTATTATTATTATTATTATTATTTTAATGAGTATTATTATTATTATTATTATCATCATCATCATCATACTGCAATAAAATTACAGTTGTTCACTTGGGAATTTGAGACCTAGCTCATTGTTTATTTTGTCTTTTTCAGGTTATTCGGTATTAAATGTGCAAAATGCAACGTGGGCTTCTGCAGCAGTGACTTGGTAATGCGTGCTCGGGAGAACGTTTACCACATGGAGTGTTTCAGGTGCTCGGTGTGCAGCAGACACCTCCTGCCGGGAGATGAGTTCTCTCTGCGGGAAGAGGAGCTGCTGTGCCGGACTGATCACGGGCTGCTGCTGGAGCGCGCCGCGTCGGGGAGTCCACCTATCAGCCCGGGCAACACACACTCCACCAGAGCTCTGCACATGGCCGGTGAGCACATGAACTCATACTTCAGACATTACTATTAAAACATAATAATAATAATAATAATAATAATAATAATAATAATAATAATAATAATAATAATAGGTATTTTTAAAAAATATATACATGTATATATTTTACATCTAGTATGTAGGCTACATATATGTACATCTAGGCTGATTTAATTCTTATTTATGTAATGCTATTGTCATTATTTTATATCTAATAATGTTTAGACTGCTGAGTATTGACTTGAATTTTTTTTTATTAAATACTGTAATACATACAAACAACACATTTACTCAAAGGATTTACTCAAATAATGACAAGATTGCAGCATTTAAAATGATTTAATTGTATGCTGCTAATAAATTTCTTAAAATGCATTAAAACCAAGAAAAACAAACCAAGAGAAAAGATTTATCAATATCAATATGCAAAATATGCGGGTTTTTGTTGTTATTGTTGTTGTTGTTGTTGTTATTGTTCTTGCTATTGTTCAGTAAAGGCAAGAAAAAAGCTTCTGGCATGCACTTCTGCCATGTTGATCTTTTTAAGTAGACTAAACAAATTTTGCATAGCTGTAAGGATTAAACAGAAGATTAAATAGTGGACATAAAAAATTCTATTTATTGAGGTTACTGGTGCATTTGGAAACGAAACGGTGAATCTGTTATGAATGTTGTTCTTGTATTTTGCTGATTTTTAGGTTGAGATGGTGTGTCACTCAGAGATAATTTATATAATCATCTTTTTAATTTCTCACATGAGTTGTTGCACTGCGCTTTTGCACAAATGTTGATGGTCAACTATTTTTATACTCGACCCAAAGCACTTTTTTTTTTTTTAAGTATTGCCTTGATTTATGTGTTTGCATATTTTGGCGCACAGATATGCGCAGCGTCCCGAGTATGTTATTATGTGGATAATGACATTTCCTAAAGTCGAGACTGTATTGCGGTTTGTTTGTTGGCAGAGCCGGTACCTGTGCGGCAGCCCCCACACCGCAACCACGTCCACAAGCAGTCGGAGAAGACGACCCGTGTGCGCACTGTGCTCAACGAGAAGCAGCTGCACACACTGCGCACATGCTACAACGCCAACCCGCGGCCCGACGCGCTCATGAAGGAGCAGCTGGTGGAGATGACGGGCCTCAGTCCGCGAGTTATCCGCGTCTGGTTCCAGAACAAACGCTGCAAGGACAAGAAGAGGTCCATGCTCATGAAGCAACTCCAGCAGCAACAGCACAGCGACAAAACCGTAAGAGTCTAAAGTCTTTCAAAAGTCTGCTTTGCTCTCGCCTTTTTGTTCCTTCAGCACAAAATGTTTTGCGCACGAAAAGACTTAAGTGCAATAATAATAATAATAATAATAATAATAATAATAATAATAATAATGCATCTTTGCATCTTGCGTAGTTGTGCTGCACAATGACTGCAAAAAGCATGCATATATATATATATATATATATATATATATATATATATATATATATATATATATATATATATATATATATATATATATATATATAAATTCCTGTTTCTTCTGCCACCCACAGAATCTCCAGGGTCTAACAGGGACACCTCTAGTGGCAGGTAGTCCCATCCGGCATGACAACACGGTGCAGGGGAATCCTGTAGAAGTGCAGACTTACCAGCCTCCATGGAAAGCGCTGAGCGAGTTCGCGCTACAGAGCGACCTGGAGCAGCCCGCCTTCCAGCAGCTGGTATAAAGAATCACCTCTACTCCACACTCATTATGCTATCTACATCTCAGATAAAAGAAACATTTAAAATGGTTACAGCTGAGTGAAATTTGCGTTCCCCAGTGTCTCTAGGTGAAAAAAGGGAAAATATAGGCCCGGGGGCGTTAGCTGCACTGTTAATCATCCAGGACTGAGCCCAGATTCTTCTACATCAAAAAACTTTATCAAATGTATTTCTAAATAGACTGTTTGCATGCATTTGTTTTTTTGTTTGTAAGGGCTAATTGCTTAAAAAATGTGAAAATTGGACAAAAAGTTGGATTTATCATAAAAGCTGCCTCGGGTGTTATCACTATTTGCAGAACCTATAAAATATAAAAGTTCTATCTAAGACGAGACTAGACTAGTTTGGTGTCACTAATCAAGGGGAGGCACAACTAAGCTATCAGTGTATGGGTTTAGCTGCTACAGTGCCATGCAGAGTACAGTATCTGTCATTATTCCATCATATTCACGTATAAGTCATTTACACACCTTATTTTCCTGCTCAGCATGAGAGGATGTTAGTGTTTCAGTTTCAGCCCATTTAGTTAAAAAAAGGCGTACTCTATATCCATTTTTCCTCAAACTGACTGTGAGCTAGCCTTAGGCAGAAGTGAGAGCTGTCAGGCAATAAGACACGAGTGTTTCCACGTCTTTTCCTGTAAACCCTGTCTGATTGGCCTCGCCTCCGTTCACTGAAGATATAAAATTACAACACGCCGTCATCTTTTACTGAAGTTCAGTTACGTAGTGACAAACCGCTCCAAGTGGAGAATTATTCGAGGCTAAAGAAAAAAATCCTCAAGGCTGCAGCCCCCAATTCCCAGGCCAGGTTACACCGCTTTGTGTATGCCTCCATTTCTATGTTACAGTTTACCCGCAAATAAATAGAATTGATAAGTGAAGGAAGTTAAAAGAAAAAAGGTAAATAAAAAAGGTAAATATAATCTGGGTCTATCCTGAAACAAGACACCAACCCAAAACATAAGGACAAATAAACAGGAAAAAGAAAACAGTTAGGTATTTGGCAAAGAATCAAAAGCAAGAAGCTTTGTCATGGACCCTCTTGGTCTCCAGACCTGGCAGTGTATGGTATATGACATCTGGCAAAGTTCTAACAGATTTATCCAAAAAGAATGGGCTAATCTATCAATCTGGCAGAGTTAGAACAGATGTGTCAAGAAGACGAAAGGGGTGAATATTACAACTGAGAGGATCCAAACGCTGCTCGGAGGATATGAAAGAGGTTGGAGGCAGTTCTAAAGAAAAAGGGTAGACATGTTTTTAGAGAATATTTATATCACAATCAGGAAAGGAAATGCACACTTTTCAAAAAATATTTTCACTGTTAATATCTAAAACCATTTTGCTGTTGTTGTTAGATTGACTTGTGATAGGGAAGGAACATCAACAAAAACTCACAAAATATCTAGATATAAATTGCTATAATGGTATAGTGTTCTTCATTTTGTCCCAAGGCTGTGCAAACCTTTGCTCCCAACTGTATAATTATCTACTAAATGAATGGAGCGATAGGCCTATACGATATTGGACTGTAGCCTATTTGTAGAGCCGATTTTTTATTGCACTACACTTTGGGTCTCATGTTTATATTTATGCATATTTATGAAGCATCTGGTTTGGTGTAGGATGTTTGAACCACACTGCCTTATTATGCATATCCAAATATAGATATTTAATTTTAAACAAGGGATCAGGAAAGGATGCTTCGAATAATGTTTTTAATTTCTTAAAGAGCGTTTTGGTGCATGAATCTATAACCATTTTCTTTTGTTCCACTAAATGATTCTTGGAGCAATAGTGTGTGTGTGTGTGTGTGTGTGTGTGTGTGTGTGTGTGTGTGTGTGTGTGTGTGTGTATATATATATATATATATATATATATATATATATATATATATATATATATATATATATATATAGGTGCCACCGACATTTATTTATTTAATTTCTTAAATGGCACCGTCAATGGCAATAGACTTTTCTCTAAATAAATTCATAATTACAATATTTTTTGTGTATAGATATAGATATGCTAAATCCCCGTTTTCCTCACTCTGTAAAGGTGTCCTTCTCTGAGTCGGGTTCTCTGGGCACCTCCTCGGGCAGTGATGTGACTTCGCTGTCATCGCAGTTACCCGACACCCCCAACAGCATGGTGTCCAGTCCTGTGGAAACGTGATGGAGTCCAGTGACCTCTGTCCACCCCAGCATGCTGAACCCCACCCCGATCTGCATGAACACAGAGCACCTCACCATCTCCACCTGAGGAACACGACGGAACCACGGAAAACAACATACAGCAACACAGTGGATTAAAACTCGGAACGCACAAGTGTGTCAAAAAAACAAAAACAAAACAAAACAAAAAAAAACAAAAAACAAAAAAAAACCAACCACACGGAGCCAAGAAGCAGGGACTCTCCACACGCGTTTACTTCAGCCCTAAAGGCAGGAACCCACACGGATCCGATATCTTCCCGAGGAATATGAACAAGTTGACCCACTGTCAACAACATAACAAATAACAATAATGTCTTTACCAGTATTCCTTACGTAGTTTTATCAACACCTGATGACATTTCCCTAATTCAATGAGACAACAGAGCCACGTTTGTCTTAATGCGCATGATCTCCGAAGACAATGTATAAAAGTCACATGTAAACTATTTTATCTTTACGGATGGAGGACAAATTGTTTGAACTTCTCGAGAGAACAAAAGTAAGTTATTGTTATTTATTGTCAGGACGAGAGTCCGAGCGAGAATTAAGAAATGACCTTAATAAACTATGCTAAGTGTTGTTTATGTCTGAGAAAAACTTTGCATGCGAAGGTATCTATATCTTTTTTCTTTTTCTTTTTTCTTTCTT